>NC_141287.1:340862-560862 GCF_037954325.1 Fistularia commersonii
ACCTCAGAAAATTATAATATCATGATAAATTTCGTTATCTTCTGTAATGCAATTACAAAAACAAAAATGTCAAATATTATGGATTCATTACAAATCAACTGAAATATTGCAAGCCTTTTATTATTTTAATATTGCTGATTATAACTTACATCTTAAGAAAACTCAAACATCCTATCTCAAAATATTAGAATATCATGAAAAAGTAATTTTTGTTTATTTTAATTGCATTACAGAAGATAAAGAACTTTATCACAATATTCTAATTTTCTGAGACAGTCCTGTATATAGTGCTGTTTTGTTCTTGTTGTGTATTTTTCACCCTTATTATTCCTTTATGTTGTCCATTATTATCCCTGATGTTGTTGTTGTTTGTCTTGCTATTTTATGTCTCTCTATTTATATTTATACTATATATACTTTTTTTTGACATTATAAGTGTTACATTGGTGTGAAAATGACTTTCTCCTCTGTAGATGGATGAAGTTGATCTTATATTATTCTATGTAGCAGATAATGTGCAGCAGCTGAGAGCGTTTAGTAAATGCTAATTGGTGGCGGCCTCCTATTGGTCCCTCTTTCAGACGCTGTCCATAAATGTTGTGTTTGGGCTTGCAAGGATCCTGAGCCCTAGAAGTAGCCTGTCAACACAACCAAGGTAGTGTGTACTTGTGTAATATTAGCCAAATGTTTGAGCTGTCTTTTTAAATGCTTGTAGTTTTCCTGTTTTGAAAATAAAGTGTCCATGTACACCCTGAAATCAGTCACAGTTTGAAGAATCTTTGTTTTAATCGATTCTTTCTCTAGGGTTTGCTACAGCAACTTGTTTGTCCAAAGATAAAATTCAGTGTTAATAATGCACGTGGAAGTAATCCTTTACTTTGAGATTTGGTCTGACTCAGAGACTGCGTTCGTATTGGCCAGGAGCGCAGTCTGCAAATGTGGCATGCAAGGTCTTCCACAATCTGACTGGTCTAAAGCTACATCAGACCAAGGAATCCCACGGTGCCACTACCTAGTACGCCATCTGATCCAGGCCCCCCATCAGAACAGCATTGGATTTTGTGCCCCAACAAGAAGTCGGGGTAGCAACCATTAGATGTTGTTTCAGCCCTGGAAGAAAAAGCAGAGGGTAGTGTGGACCAGGGGAAAGTCAGAAACTGCAGATGTGATGCTCAGTGTTAGTGGCTCTGCTCCAGAGCTGCAGGAGTTAGATGTCAGGTTACGGCTGTGGTTAAATCAATACATTTAATTCTAATGTTCTTTCAGATGCTGTCCATAAATGTCTGCCTCCTGACAAGGATCCTGAGCCCCAGAAGTAGCCTGTCCAACTCCAGCAAGGTAGTGTGTGCGATAAGTTTACTTGTGCAAAGTTAGCAAAATGTTTGAGCTGTCTTTATCTGTAATTTTAAATGATTGTAGTTTTCCTGCTGTGAAAATAGTGTCCATGTACACCCTGAACTCAGTGTCACTTTAGTTTATCCTTTTCCTGTTACACATTTTTCTATGTTTGACGGAGTCTGATGCAGCGACTCTTTAGTGCAAAGATATTCTTCAGTGTTTCTTCTAAATATCGCACTTGGAAATCCTTCACTTTGAGATTGACTTGCAGTATTTGTCTGCATTTTGGACTGATTAATTAAAACTTAATAGTTCAACCATTGACTGGTCAGAAATGACAGGATGTGTCAGTTTCACGTTTTAAGCTGCGCACTGCAAATTAATTAGATGTGTAGCCTTTTCTGTGAAACTCTGCCAGGTGTCCAGCCAATCATACGATGCAATTATGCATCGAATCACGGCATTGCCAGTAGTTGCTCTGCCTGTACACCCTATATAACAGTACCAAATTAATTCCACCACAGTTTTACTAACGCCTTATGGCGTCTCCTCACTAAAGTAATGCAGTTAATGAATGCCTGCTCTGCAAAACATGCAGTGAAGCCAAAGTAGGAAGTGACTTTTCCAATGGAAAATATGGACTAAATGGAAGCCATGATGGCTGTTGCAGTCGGTTATGTCCTCTATGGAGGACTCATTCCAAGAAACCACATGAATGTCAGCGAGAACATTTCAAGCTGCAAAATAGTCGACGCCAGATGACCTCATTTGTACAAGATCTAGTCTACCTGCACTCTTAAGTTACTTTAGAAAACACCAAACTTTCACATGACTTCATCTAACTAGTCACCCTGTAGCCGCTAATTAGCATCACTTTCAGACTCCATTTCCCCTCCAGAACATTCCATCAAGGTAACTCCAATTCCCTTGTCAGCACAACAAAATCTTCCAAGTGTCAAGCTTTGCACTTGTTCTCCTGGACACACAGTACATCCACCTTCCTTCTCTGCAACACATTAGCCAACTCTACCTTTCCCAGTTACCATCCCTGGCTCTTTTCCTCTTGTAGCCTATCGGCATCAATGGCAGTTGTTAAACCGGGCCTCTACCGATCTGGTCCAAGTTGTCTGATGCAACCCTGTGCTTTCATCTGTGCTCAGAGACCCTGCCCATGCCCCACCGAGGAGCCATTAGTAAGTGCCCGTCTACCGAACAAGAGTTACGAGAAAGCGTATTTATTAACAGCTTGCAAAAACAATGGTAAGTGGAAAGTCCTTGGCTCCTATGCAGTCTGGCTTGACGACAACCGCTGCCGCCTCCAAAAGCAATTCCAGTTAAGAGACCACACCGGCTCCCAGAGAGTATCTCACATCCCTGGTGTCGCCCAGGACCAATAGGGGACTGTGACTGGTTACCATTTACTAAACGCTCTCAGAACTACCTGCAACATAGAGGGAAACCGTGCCAATTGAACAAACAGGTGCTGCAGTGAAACCGATGTACACCTCATGGTTACAAAGCTAAATCACTCCCAGTGATTTACGGACAGCCAATTTAACAATTGACATTAAATGACTCTAGACACGAACAATGTGCAAAACTAGAGCTTTTTGGGAGCTGCTCTTGTTGAACTCAGGACATGCGGCAACAAAATGACCAAGAAACAGTCAAATGTTATTTTAGTTTTTAAAGTGACATCAGCTCTTATGTTGGAAAGTTCTAAGTGCACCAACTCTCAGATGCATTCTCTTGCAAAGAGAACACAATTAGTCTACACCTCCAGGACCAACTTTTAGGCAGTACTGCCTGATACTCTGGGCCCTGTTGCATTAATGCAGAATATACAGATTGCACCTTGTCACTCAGGACAGTATGGAATAGAAATGTCTACAGGCCACTCGTGTCACTCTACTCTCTAAAACAAACACTTTCTCCACCTCATGTACATTGAAAGGGGAACCATGCAAACATACCGACTGACATCCAGTGGCAGCCCAAATGGAACCGAAGCATTCCAGACAGACGACCCGGCTTGTGAAGGTTCAGTGTCACAATCGCCAAGCAGAGAAGAAAAAGCACCACCTACTTTGACAGAAAAAAAAAAAAAGCAGAGCAAAACAGCAAACCTGTCTTTCTTCCCCCAAAGATCCAAAAATGCAGAGGGGAAAAAAGGCAGCAAAAACCCTGCAGTAACCAAGTTTATTTAAGCCAAAAATTGAAGCACAAACAGGTACCTTCTTACATTCTGACCTCAAGATGAAGCCCAGCACCTCAAGGTGTGCAAGACACCTCTTGCAATTCCCCAGTCAAACACAACCTTGCACACTCAGCTAGCTCTCCCCAGAGCCCTGGTGTCTCCAGGCAATGACATCACGGCCAGTATAATAAGGCCGGCGCCCTGGCAGGGACCAATAGGAGGCCGCCACCAATTAGCATTTACTAAACGCTCGCACCTGCTCCCAATTACCTGCTACATATAATCTATGACAATATTCCTTTTTCACAGCAGTGTAGTAGTTATAATATCAAAAAATAAAAAAAGTATACATATATATATGTATAGATATATATAATAATATAAAAAGATAGCGAGACATCCACAAATAAATAGACAACAGATACTACAACAACAACAACATTAGGGATAATAATGGACGTCTTCAACCCTACTCATCTCACTCAGCCCCAAACCCCCCAAAAAAGATGAACAATGAAATGTATTTGGTTGTGAGATGATTATTTGGTTGAGTGGTCACTTCTGACTTACGACAGCTGGTAATTTGTATCTTCGGTGACTGAATTGCACTTCTTGGAAGTCACTTTGGTTAAAACCGTCTGCTACATGACTGGAATGTAATGTGATGACAACAAACTATATGGGAACACCATATCATACCGGATCTGTCGAGGACCGGGTTAACAACGACCGGCAGTGGTACTAATGACCTACAGGGTCTTCTTCATCTTCTTCTTCTTCTTCTTCTTCTTTTGGCTTTTCCCTTCAGGGGTCGCCACAGCAAATCAACTTTCTCCATCCAACCCTATTTACTGTATCAGAGGTTCGTTCGGACCTCTCTCGTTCGGTTCTCTCTCACACCAACTACCTTCATATCTTCTCTCACTACGTCCATAAATCTTCTCTGGTCTTCCTCGAGACCTCTTGCCTGGCAGCTCCAATTCCAGCATCCGTCTACCAATATATTCTCTATCCCTCCTCTGTCCATGACCCAACCATCTCAGTCTGGCTTCTCTGACCTTCTCTCCAAAATATCTAACATGTGCTGTTCCTCTGATAGACTCATTCCTGATTCTCTCCACCCTGGTCACTCCCAAAGAGAACCTCAACATCTTCATCTCTGCAACCTCGTGTTCTGCCTGCTGTCTTTTGGTCATTGTAACAGTTTCTAGTCCATACATCATCCCTGGTCTCACCACTGTCTTGTACACCTTTCCTTTTATTCTGGCTGAAAGTCTTCTATCACTTAGCACCCCTAACACTTTTCTCCACCCATTCCGACCTGCTTGGACCCGTCTCTTCACCACTTTTCCACACTCTCCGTTGCTCTGGACTGTTGACCCTAAGTACCTGAAATCCTCCAGCTTCTTGATCTCCACTCCCTGTAGCCTCACCGTTCCACCCGAGTTCCTCTCATTCACACACATATATTCTGTCTTACTGTGACTAACTTTCATTCCTCTCCTTTCCAGAGCATACCTCCACCTCTCTAGATTTTCCTCTACCTGTTCTCTGCTCTCACTACAGATCACAATGTCATCCGCAAACATCATGGTCCATGAGGATTCCTGTCTAACCTCATCTTTCAGCCTATCCATGACCATTGTGAACAAGAAGGGGCTCAGAGCTGATCCCTGATGGAGTCCCACCTCCACCTTGAACTTCTCTGTTACCCCTGATGCACACCGTACCAGTGTCTCACAGCAAGCATACATGTCCTGCACCAGTCTAACATACTTTTCTGCCACTCCAGACTTCCTCATACAATGCCAGAGCTCCTCTCTTGGCACCCTGTCATATGCTTTTTCTAGGTCTACAAAAACACAATGCAGCTCCCTCTGACCTTCTCTGTACTTCTCTATTAGCATTCTCAACGCAAATACTGCATCTTGGAGAGGCTTGGAGAGACACGGGCCAGTGCCGCCCTGAGGCTGCATTATTCTCCCAAAATACAATGGTGTAGGAAAATTATCTGACACTTTGTTCAAACGACCGGTGGAAAATGAAGATTGTGCATCTTTGAAATGTGGCTCCAAGTTTTCCTGTCTGCTAGTGAAGTGTTTGTGTGAGAGTCAGAGAACCGTGTCTTTACACTCAGAGGTTTTTGTACGACGGCTCAATGACTTTGTGTCACTGTGGTTGACGTTCGGCGGTGGAACCAGACTGGATGTGGGAGGTGAGTGAAGTCTTTGACTTTGTCGATGTTACTCTAGACTATTTTTGAGTTTTCCGTGAAAAGAGTTGGGTCTCCAGTGAGATCAGGTTGATTTGAGCTGAAGGACAAAGTGGACGGAGGCTTTCAGGTGGAAGAGTGGGGATAGAAGCAGTCAGACATAAAAGAAGAGCCTGAATCCTGGCTGATATTAGACTCTGATCTTCAGGCTGGTAGGTTGAGTTTGTGCCGATAAAGTCTGAGAGTTGTCTCTCTCTCCAGTCGGAGGGGTTTGTCGGGCGCCTCTATCACTTTATGTCGCTTTGGTGGACTTTTGGTGGAGGAACCAGACTGTCAAAGCCAAACTGAAGCTGCTGAAGTGAAATGAGGTTCTCAAACGTGTGAAGTCGTGGCTGTTTTTCTGCAGAATTTCTATGAGGACACCGTTGCAGAGAGAGCAGATTGAAGCAGGTGTTTGAACATGTGCTGAACTGCTTTATCAGCTTGGATACTGATGGAAATGTGGTTGGAAAAGAAGTCCAGTCTTTCATAGATGATTGAAATCCTCGTGAAGTTTGTGCTGACTGATGGTCGTCTCTGCATGTCGGATTTCTTTTCATGATTTTCACACTTTGGAGGGATTTGATAGAAGGTCTTGTCAAACTTTTTCTGCTCAATCTGCCCGTTTGCAGACTTTCAGTCGATTTGCATGAGAGGCTTCTTGCAGGGAAGTGAAACACTGTGTGAGTGGGTGAGTGACTGGTGGAGCAGAACAACATCTGACAGGAACTCCTTAGGAGGAGATGGACTCTCTAACAGGAAAGAGGTTTGATTGACAGCTGAGACAGAGTCAGACGTCAGATAATGATAGCACTTGTAAGCTTCACGCATTTCTGGGTCGCAAGTCGCACCCTCGTCTCCTCGGCTGCGGAGGGCCGATGGAAAGTTGTCGAGGTCTTGCTCTAACCTGCCCGCCTTCTTCTAGGTGATGTTGTCCGTCCCACCCTGACGGTACTGCCCCCGTCCAGCGAGGAGCTGGAGGACGGCGACGCCACCGTCACCTGTCTGGCCGACAACGGCTTCCCCTCAGACTGGAGTCTGGCCTGGAAGGTGAACGGAGGAAGCAGCGGCAACTGGGAGCAGACCGAGAGCCGTGGGCCGCCGGGGAAGGACGGCCGCTACAGCTGGAGCAGCACCCTGAGGCTCTCTGCAGACCAGTGGACCAAGGTGGACTCTGTGACCTGTGAGGCCACCAAGAGCTCCCAGACTCCACTCAGTGAGACACTGACCACAGCCCAGTGTCTCCAGTCCTGACCCCTCTCTCTGCTCGGACCTCCACACCTATTTCTCTTGGCTACTCTTTGCCCTCCTCTGTCCCGTCAAATGTTGACTTCCTTTGTTTCAAGACAATAAACACCTTCTCATCAAATCGACGCTTGTTGTTGTCTCTCACTTTGACTGTTTCTGGAATTTTTTGCCTTGATTGACTAAAGACACAGGCAGAAGAGAGTCAAGAGTGGAGGTAGTAGTTGTTTGGGGTTCTGAGACAACAGAAGGTGACCTACTGGCAACTGGGTGAGTCTGAGGCTGCTGCCTTGATATTGGTCATGATTGCTGGCCATCAGGTAGAGGTGAGTGCAATCAGGTGAGGACAGGTGTGCAGCTTGAGCAAGAAGACAAAGAGCAAATGGAAAGTACAGTGTCGTCATGGACCAAAGGTGTGTACAAGTCAAAATGTTTCTTTTGTGTCTTTTCGTTTCTCCTCAGTCACAGTGACTCTGAAGATAATTTGTACATTTCAGCAGATACTTTGGTCACAGGATTTAGGACAGGGGTGTCCATTACGTTGATTGCGATCGACCAGTCAATCGCAAAGGCATTGTGGATCGATGGCATGGCATTGAAAAAAAAAGTTGGCGCCGGCCTATCATGAGTTCTCACAATGACATCTGACCTGACCTTTCTCTGACACACGCTTCACTGCGCATTCGCATATAATTACGCTAAGTGCAGCAAAACTCTAACAAGTTAGCGAGTAAGAGAGGGGATTAAATGTGTGGAAAAGCTGGACCAAGTAAAACGCCGAAGACTTACCACTACCTTACGTAGTGGGAGGAGGACTTCTTTTTCACAATGTCATTTTTGAAGTGCGTTTGCCTCATCTGTCAGTCTACAAATGCTGTACCGATGAAGGGAAAATTGGAGCGCCACTTTCGGACTGCTCATAAAAACTATGACACCGAGTTCCCTCCGAAAAGCGAGCTGAGAAGGAGAAAGTTGAAGGAACTAAAATCACAGCTCATTTTTCACACAGCTAAGGGCAAAGCATTGTTCCGGGTGAGTCACTACATCGTTAAAAACAAGAAATCCTTCCAGGACGGAGAGATGGTAAAAGAAGCATTCGTTGAAGCGGCCGACTCGTTGTTCGGAGACTTTAAAAACAAACCAGAAATACTAGCTTCGATCAAAGCTCTCCGGCTATCAAGAAGTCCAGTAACCCGGCGCAGTGAAGGCATGGCTGAGGATTTGACCCAGCAACTTTGGAAGGACATCGCAGATCGTGAGTGTTTCTCACTGCAGATGGACGAGTCTACGGACGTGAGTGACACAGCACAATTGTGCATTTTTATTCGGACGGTGTTTACTGACATGACTGCAAAAGAGGAGCTGTTAACAGTACTGCCCATGAAAGAAGACACGCCAGGAGAGGACATATTTCAGTCTTTCAAAAACTTTATGGAGAAAACCCAGCTCACAGTCTGCAAATTGGTGTCCATCACCACGGATGGCGCACCCGCCATGGTTGGCTGCTAGAATGGATTTCTCGCCAAGTGCAGGGAGGATGATGATTTTCCGGACTTCCTCGATCACCACTGTATTATACACCTACAAGCATTATATCATGAAAGAGATAATGGATGTGGCAACAAAGATGGCCTGTTCTATTCGGACCAGATCTCTTCAAAGACGGCTGTTCCGTGCACATCTGGAGAAGGCTGAGTGCGACCACTCAGAGTTGTTGTTGCACTCCGACGTGAGATGGCTGAGTCGGGGAAATTCCTGCAAAGATTTCCAGAGCTGTTGCCGGAGATGGAGGAGTTTTTCGGTGAAGGTAAACATGCAGATTTTAGGCAACTAAATGACCATCAGTGGCCGCAGGACTTGGCATTTTGAACCGATCTGACCAACATGCTGAATGACCTTAATCTAGAGCTGCAAGGAAAGGACAAAACTGTGATCAATATGATCAGCTCAGTTAATGCTTTCAAAGGCAAAATGCAACATCTCCCCTCGAAGCTCCAGCACCATGATTCGGCAAACTTCCAGAACTTCCGGAACTTCCAGAGCTGGAAACACAAGTGCAGTCATGTGAGCAGCTTGACAGTGCACGCTACATGAAGCAAATTGACAGTTGTCCGTCAGAGTTCGACAGACGCTTTCAAGACTTTGCTGTACTCGAGCCTGTTGCTACATTCATGTGCTACCCTTTCCAGGAAGATGCTGAGGTTGTTTCACTGGCATCAAAAGTTGCAACCCTGTTTGCCCTGAACTCTTCTGGAGTGGAGGATGACATTCTGTCACTTCAAGTCGACATTCACCTGAAGGTCAGAGCTCATGGACAATTCTGGAACCTACTCACAGAGAACAAGTACCCCAACATCAGACAATGTGCTACCTTCTTGACTGCATTATTTGGCTCCACTTATTTATGTGAGTCAGCTTTTTCCCACATGAAGATCATGAAGTCAAAGTACCGTTCCACAATGACTGTTGAGCATCTGGAAGTCTGCTTGAGGCTGGCTATCAGCAGTTACTGTCCGGACTATGCAACCCTGGCTAATTCCATTCAGTGCAAGTCATCTGAGTAAGGTAATGACAAAAAACATGTACAGAGTTGTATTGTGCAATATAGGTTGATGCAGTAATGCAAGGCATATAGTGTACATATAAAAATGATCCTCAATATATTTAGAAATAATGTGTTTTTCATTTTGAGTCGGCGGTAGATCATTTTGACTCGGTCATGTCATAAGTAGCTGTCAGGTTGAAAAAGTGTGGGCACCCCTGGTTTAGGAGGTCAGTGTCACATTTGCTCAACCAGCAGAGAGGTGTCCTAAAAGGATCCATGCCAGGACCACTATCTGCCACCTTTTGTCACCGGTAGAATAAATGGTGTTCAGTCACCTCAGTAAAGAGGAACCCTTTGGACAGATCTGCGTCATAGGACACCAGTGCCGGATGACTTTCGATGGCCTTTCTGCTCCACCTGCTTTAAGGGACTTCTCATAAACATCTTTCAGCTATCTCTTCTTCTGATGACACACTGCTTGACCAGAGAGTATTCTGAAGATCACTATGTTTCTGATAGTTACAAACCCTTGCTGCTAGATGAACTCTCTCTTTCTTGTCCTCCTTCAGGCCTGGTTCTCCACCTCTTTCTGCTCAATAGCCTCCATCTTTTCTAAAGAGTATCAAAGAAAGACATTGAGCGTCTTTATTGGACTTTTGTTGATGGGAGCTCTCTGATGTTGGATTGCTGACAAAAGGATATTTGTGGATGAATGTAATGAAATCATTTCATGAGGGAGTCTTGTTTTACAAAGAATGACAGATGTCACACAACTTGCGGTGAGCAGAGACCCGACACTGGTCCTCAGTGAAGTGTGTCAGTCTCTGCAGCAGCAGACACTTCACTTTCACTTCAGTCTGACTGAGGGGGTTTTTGTACGACGCTTTTTCACTGTGTGAACGTCCTCTGACTGTTGATGTTATGGTAACTCTGACAGTAATAAACTGCTGCATCTTCAGTCTGGACTCCTCTGATGGTCAGAGTGAAGTCAGAGTTTGATCCACTGCCTGAAAAACGATCTGGAATTCCTGATGCTCGACGTGTAGCATAATAGATGAGGAGTTTAGGAGCTTGTCCTTCTTTCTGTTGGTACCAGGCTAGATAGTTATCACTATCCCGGTAAACGTCCTGACTGGTCCTACAGGAGATGGAGACGGGGTCTCCTGGAGCAGAGCTCTTTGCTGCAGGCTGAGTCACCGTGAACTGACCTCTGGACTCTGAGGATACAGACACACAAAGTGAAAGAGACTCCACGGCTTTGCGGGCTTCATCTCACACATAGTGATGTTGAGAGAGGAGAGGAGGTGGACTCTCTGGACTTTACCTGTGAAGCAGCAGCAGAGGAGAGTCCAGATGAGGACGGAGACCCGCGTCATGTTTGTGATGAGGAGGATTTATGATGAAGGACGGCTGTCAGTCATCCAGGGTCCAAGTGTCAGGACTATAAAGAGTCCCAGAGCACTGGAGCATGGAGCTGCTGATGCAAAGTGTCTCTATGGAAATCAACGCCTGACTCCAGCCAGCACTTTCAGGGAGATGCAATATATGCAAATATAGGATGTAGATACCGAGGAACAGGATTATGTATAATAATATGAACAACAGACAAACAAAATCTAAACATCTGAGAAGAAAAAAGAAAGTCCTTGTGAGGAGAATGGTGATAGAAACAGCAGGTGTACAGTAGGGATGAGGATCCTGAAAGAGACATGATGAGCAAGGTGTCTCGGAGAATGTATAGATATCAATATTGCACTTATAACAGTGCTAAGTTGAGCTGGAGGTAGTGCTCATGGAGGTCATGAGCCGGTGCATCAAAGAGTGTTTTGAGATGTTTGTGAGCAGCATCTGCACTGAGCTTTATGTGCTTGTTGCATTGAACAGTCTGACAGCCGATGGGATGAAGGACCTGCAGTGGCGTTCCTTCTTGCAGCGAGGATGCAACAGTCTTTGGCCGAAGGAGCTGCTTAGATCCCTGCAGGGTCATGCAGAGGCTGAGAGGAGGCTGTTGTCAGTCCTCCCACTCTTAGACTTATTGGAAAGAGTTCCCTGTTGACAGTCGGTGCTAAAATGGTTCAGTGCTGAACATGTGCAGAGGTGTATCCCAGGGTTCCCTCTATAAATTCAGACAACCAAGTCCAAAAGCTCCCAATTTTACCCTTGTATGCTGATGATATGGTATATTTTGGAAATCTGCTCCAATGTTCATATTATCTATTGATCTTGTCATTGTTACCAACAGTGTGATGGATCACTGTTTCATTAGAACTGCTCCACACGTGTCTTGGACGTAGAATTAAAGTCAGTATGTTTCCAATGTCATATTTAAATTGTGATTGTTTCATGTTGTTTGTGTTTGTCTTCCTTAGCTTTCCTTCCTGTGTGATTCATCAGTCCTGCTCAGTCCAACCCTGTTCCTCATGTCTTGACCAATCAGCTCCCTGCCTGCTCACCTGTCTCTTGTTGTATCCCGTCAGTGTAGTATCTTTGCGACTTTTGTCCCAGAGGACTTGTTGTTTAAACACCAGGAAAGTCTTTGGCTTGAGATTCAGGTATTTTCTTTCATTTCATGGTTGGACTCTGAAGGAGGCTCACTGAACTCTTCTCATGTGTAGAAAAGAAATAATTTGAATTTATTTCTATAAATAACTTGAATGCTACAATCCAGAATGCTGTTGCGGCTGCATCAGTTCCTCTTTAGCCGAGGGAGGTTTTTGTACGACGTTGTATCACTGTGTGAACGGGAAGCTGTTACTCTGCTGACAATAATAAACTCCTGCATCTTCATTCTGGACTCTGCTGATGGTCAGAGTGAAGTCAGTCCCAGACTGACTCCCACTAAAACGATCAGACACTCCAGAGAAACGGCTCGTGGAATAATAAATAAGAAGCTTTGGAGCTTCTCCAGGTTTCTGCAGGTACCAGTGAATATCATTGCTAACTCCTGTACTTGCTTTACATCTCATGGAGACGGTCTCTCCTGGAGCAGCAGACGGAGGTCCAGACTGAGTCAGGATAACCTCTCCAGATGAACCTGCAAAACAAGATTTTAGGAGAGAAATTGACGGACGTGGCAATAAAGGAGCACCATTTCTCCAAGGTGGATGCTGCTCATTTGGGTGTTCCTGCTCGGCATCGGAACTTGATGGCGGTGAACCTGGAGCAACGTCTCCAGAGGAGAGTCTCACCCTGGATGAGGAGCCCCAGGGTGGCCAGCTGGAGGATCAGTGACTTCATCATGGTGCTGCCGGTATGTCGGTGCTTCTGAAAGGTCTGGAGCTCTTAACAGCTGGGAGCGGAGAGGCAGGACATGTATGCAAACACAGAGTCAGTCAGCTGGAGCTGTCCTCAACATGTCCTGCTGTGTCCTCCTCACTGCTCCACACATACGCATTTGCCAGTTTCAAAGGTCTGAAGCTCAAGATGTTTGACTGTCACCGTGCATTTATTGTAGTGAATCTTCCTGCTGCTCATAGAGTTCATGTTTGCACAACACCCTGTTGCTTTCTTGGATCCTGGAAAAAAAGCTCCCTTATTAATATTATTTTATCCACTGCTGTGACTGACTGTGGATCAATATATTTCAGTCCAGTCACTCCTGAAGCCACAGAAGAACTGATGACCAATCAACGGTCCATTTTGACCGAGCCCATCTTCCTCTGAGCCTTCTGCTTTTTGGATTCAGGGAGCCTGATTCCAGATGTATCCTTCTTAAGAGACAGAGAATCCACCACTTCATTCAACAGGTCCAGTGCAGAGCATCTTGAGGTTCAGTGGTTCGGCCCGTCTCCTCACAGCAAGAAGGTTCCAGGTTCCACCTGGTGAGTGACTGCGTTCTCTCTGTTTGAGGTCGTCATTGTTCAAGAACTAACCAGTCATACTTGCACTCAACCTCTTCTGCCTGCTTCTTTGGGGTCCCTCATCTTCGGTCCAATTCTATTCAGTTCCTACTTCGTTGATCTGCTTCTGATTTACCCAGAGGTCCAAATCCTGATGTATGCCGATGACACTGTTCTTTGCAACCAATGCGGTCCAACTGATTGTTGTCGTAGCCAGTTTAATACATAAATAAAGAGCATCCTTATTAAGTTTTAGAGCCTTTAAAGTGAACTTTAGACACATCAGCCTGCTGGAAACAGCTTCACCTCTTCAGCATTGGAGGTTTTCAGCAGGTGCAAGGCTGGGGAGAATAGACATTTGACATTTTCAGTCAGGTAACTCAGCCTTGTGATCAAATTTTGAGAACTTTTGCCTAACTATTAGCCCTTTGTACAGTTCGAAAATGTATACATTTTTCTTTCCACGTTCACATCGACATGATAGCTGACACAAGTTTTCACATAAGAAGTCCTCCTGCTTTGTGGACGATAAATCTTCAGTTTGGCGAGAAAAAAAGTTTCATTTAAAAGCAAACGCCACACCATGTTAATCTGAACTCCAAAGGTCGACTGACAGACTTGAAAGATCATCAAAGTAAATTGTTAAACACAAACAGTTAAAAGTAAATACCGTATTTTCACGACCATAAGGCGCCCCGCACTAAAGTCTCAGTTATGTGTGCCATTACTGTATTTAACACACATATAAGGTTCACCTGATTATAGGGCGCGGGTTTTATATACAATCCACACCCGCACTATAATGTTCTCATGGTGTCCTCTACTACGTCCGCCTTTCAACAACAACAACAACAACAACAACAACACACACAAGCATACAAGGGTCCAGTGTCCCTTTTTAAAAACAGAGCGGGAGCTAAACTGAGTTTGGTATTCATATTTTTTTACCGGTAATCGTCATCCATCGAACCCATGGAAGTCCTCATCCTCTGTTTCTGATTTGAACAGCTGCGCTAAATATCCGTCCAACATGCTAGCTTCACTTTCTTCACTGTCACAGTCGCTTTCCTTGGAAATGATGCCGGCTTTTGCAAAAGCTGGAACAAAAGTGCCGGCGGACACGTTAGCCTGAGCAGCTACAGTCCATTCGCAAATTGTGGCGTAACTCGCCTTCCACTCTCAGTGAAACCGTGGTCTCAAAGAAGACTTTTCGTACCCCGTTGTGCGTCTCGCTACCGTGCTGGTCCCCTTCTTCTCCACTGGGATGTGGAAAGCGAGCGGCACCTCGTCCATGTTGGTGACGAGGCCGGGCTGGATGTGTTTGTCGGCCATGTTTTCAGGGTTGTTAAAACAAGGATGTTCTGCACATACCTGTTCTTTTATATACAATCAACGTCCACACTTCCCCCTATAACATTCTCATGGTGTCTCTACGACACACACAGGGTGCACTGCACTATAGGGCGCGCTTCACATTTTGGAGAAAATCTAAGACTTTTATGTGCACCTTATAGTCGTGAAAATACCATAAGTTAAACATTTTAATTTATCAACCGCCAACTTAGTGTTTAGTGAATATATTTGGTGTTTGTTTTCTTAAACAAACAACTCACACTGGGTTTCTGTTAAATGTTTGTAAAAATCACTGTTTATTTTCAGAGACCTTCAGTTGTTTGATTGCGGAGTTCCTCAAGGTTCAATTCTGGCGCCTCGAGATCTTTCACATTGACTTTTTCCTTTTCAACTGAACTTTTCAAACTATTTGTTAAAGAATCCACGTGCAATATCACGTCTTGTAGTGACCGCAGTGGTTTTGTTCTTTGAAATTTACCAGGTTATTTTCTTGCGTTTCATTACTATTTTATTGACTGTTTGCTGAATCCTGGTTTGATTTCACTGAGAAGCACTTTGTGACTGGAAAAGATTGGACTCAAAGAGAGTGTCATTGAAATGGGAAACCCTGCAGCTACATTTGTGTGTGATATAAAACCCTTCCAGGAGTGTCATGATGAAGACCTGGTGTGTGGAAATGATGCTCCAGCTGCAGCAGCAGACACTTCACTTTCACTTCAGTCTGACTGAGGGGGTTTTTGTATGACGCTTTTTCACTGTGTGAACGTCCACTGACTGTTGATGTAATGTGCACTCTGACAGTAATAAACTGCTGCATCTTCAGTCTGGACTCCTCTGATGGTCAGAGTGAAATCCAGAGTTTGATCCACTGCCTGAAAAACGATCTGGAATCCCTGATGCTCGATGAGTAGCAAGGTAAATGAGGAGTTTAGGATCTTGTCCTTCTTTCTGTTGGTACCAGGCTAGAAAGTTCCCGCTGCTATCAGAGTACACATTCTGACTGGTCCTACAGGATATGGAGACGGCGTCTCCTGGAGCAGAGCTCTTTGCTGCAGGCTGAGTCACCGTGACCTGACCTCTGGACTCTGAGGATACAGACACACAAAGTGAAAGAGACTCCACGGCTTTGCGGGCTTCAACTCACACATAGTGATGTTGAGAGAGGAGAGGAGGTGGACTCTCTGGACTTTACCTGTGAAGCAGCAGCAGAGGAGAGTCCAGATGAGGACGGAGACCCGCGTCATGTTTGTGATGAGGAGGATTTGTGATGAAGGACGGCTGTCAGTCATCCAGGGTCCAAGTGTCAGGACTATAAAGAGTCCCAGAGCACTGGAGCATGGAGCTGCTGATGCAAAGTGTGTCTATGGAAATCAACGCCTGACTCCAGCCAGCACTTTCAGGGAGGTCTTATCCATGCAGATGGTTGGTTTTTTGTGTGTCTTTTTGTTTCACGACAGCAACTCAGCCACCAAGTGGAAAAGTGACGGAGTGGGGTCAGCGGATGCTGAGCATATAGTGCCAAGATGTCACCAACTTTCTGCAGAGTAAGTCGCAAACTTCATTTTCCTATTTGACTGTGCACCAGTGCACAAAGCAAGCGCCATAAAGACGTTAATGACAGCGTCTGGTGTGGATGAACTTGCCTGGCCATCACAGAGTCCTGACCTCAACCTGCTATAAGACCTTTTGGAAGAATTAGAGCAGAGGCTGAGATCCAGGCCTTCTGGTCTAACATCAGTGTGTGACATCACTAATGTGCTTCTGGAAGAATGGTCCAAAATTGCCATAAACACACTCCTGATCCTTGCGGACAGCCTTCCCAGAAGAGTTGAAGCTGTTCTCGCTGCAAAGCCTTGATCCGTGTCATATTGAACCCTATGGATTCGGAATGGGATGCCACTGAAGTTCATATGCGAGTATATTGGCTGGTATTTTAGATGTTGTTCTAAAGTGCAATGGACATCCACATGACCAAAAAATATGAGCCATGGATGAGGAACACACATGCTCAGCTTGACCTTGTCTGCCAGTACAGTTAAGATGTAGATTATCTTTAATTCATCGTACAAATAAGCAGAAACGTTACGTGTTTTGAGCATACGACTGACGCCCCACTAACATTTATGTTCCGTCTCATCAGTAAAACCTCACACATCCCCGTCCTGTTTTAGTCGTCAAAGACTCATGTTTATCCTATCACCGTCTGGTTGCATCCTGAAAAATATTTGCATCGGCAAAGTCATTTCATCAGGGGTCGTCGTTGATGAACTCCGCAGTGGAGAGGATGTAGGTTGGCTTTTCTAGCTGACCAGAGGAGGTCCCGCAAGGATCGAGAGAACTACCACTCTTTCCTTCACGTTTCCCTTCACGTTCAGATATGCTGAACTTGTCACAAGGCTGGAAAGTGAAGGTTCGTCCAGTGGAAGTGGGCTGCAGAGGTTTCATAGCCACGTCAACATCTCGGCTACTCAGGGAGATGGGAGTTAAAGGACGTCCCCACAAACAGGGAGTCAAGGACTTCTCCATGGCTGCTGAAAATGGGAGCCAGTGGCTGTGGCTGAAGAGAAGAGATCCAACGTGGGCCTTCAGGTGAGCTGATGGCATCTAGGGAGTGAACCTGGGACGCTGGGATTCACTGCTGAACCCTCTGGAGATGTCCTGGGCCAATCAGCGAAACATCCGTGAAGGAGGGCGCTCACTTGACAACCCGAAGGAGGCCATCGCTCACTTGAAACCCCACAGAGTCTCATCGGTGCCTTAGGTATGCTTTCATCAAGGGATATCAACACCTAGTCCTACACAACAGATGTGCTCTGGACTGTTGACCCTAAGTACCTAAAATCCTCCAGCTTCTTGATCTCCACTCACTGTAGCCTAACCGTTCCACCCGAGTTCCTCTCATTCACACACATATATTCTGTCTTGCTGCGACTAACTTTCATTCCTCTCCTTTTCAGAGCATACCTCCACCTCTCTAGATGTTCCTCCACCTGTTTTCTGCTCTCACTACAGATCACAATGTCATCCGCAAACATCATGGTCCATGGGGATTCCTGTCTAACCTCATCTGTCAGCCTGTCCATCACCATTGCGAACAAGAAGGGGCTCAGAGCTGATTCCTGATGGAGTCCCACCTCCACCTTGAACTTCTCTGTTACACCTACAGCGTACCAATGTCTCACAGCAAGAATGCATGTCCTGCACCAGTCTAACATACTTCTCTGCCACTCCAGACTTCCTCATAAAATACCAGAGCTCCTCTCTTGGCACCCTGTCATATGCTTTTTCTAAGTCTACAAAAACACAAACCAGCTCCCTCTGGCCTTCTCTGTACTTCTCGATGAGCATTCTCAACACAAATACTGCATCTGTAGTACTCTTCCTAGGCATGAAGCCATACTGCTGTTCACAAATGCTGACTTCTATTTTCAGTCTAGTTTCCAATACTCTTTCCCATAACTTCATTGTATGGCTCATCAACTTTATCCCTCTATAGTTGCCACAATTCTGCACATCCCCTTTATTCTTAAAATTAGGCACCATCACACTTTGTCTCCATTCTTCAGGCATCTTCTCACTCTCTAAGATCCTGTTGAATAATCTAGTCAGAAAATCTGCCGCTGCCACTCCTGGACACTTCCACACCTCCACAGAAATATCATCAGGACCAACGGCTTTTCCACTCCTCATCCTCTTCAATGCCTTCCTCACTTCACTTTTACTAATTTGTGCTACTTTGTGGTCTACAATAGTCTCCTCTTCTACCCTTGCCTCTCTTTAATTTTCCACATTCACTAGCTCTTCAAAGTACTCTTTCCATGGAGGTGTGCCTATTTTTAAGAATAAAGGGGATGTGCAGAATTGTGGCAACTATAGAGGGATAAAGTTGATGAGCCATACAATGAAGTTATGGGAAAGAGTAGTGGAAACTAGACTGAGAGCAGAAGTCAGCATTTGTGAACAGCAGTATGGCTTCATGCCTTGGAAGAGTACTACAGATGCAGTATTTGCATTGAGAATACTAATAGAAAAGTACAGAGAAGGTCAGAGGGAGCTGCATTGCGTTTTTATAGACCTAGAAAAAGCATATGACAGGGTGCCAAGAGAGGAGCTCTGGTATTGTATGAGGAAGTGTGGAGTGGCAGAGAAGTATGTACGAAGTATGCTAGCTGTGAGACACTGGTACGGTGTGCTGTAGGGGTAACAGAGAAGTTCAAGGAGGAGGTGGGACTCCATCAGGGATCAGCTCTGAGCCCCTTCTTGTTCGCAATGGTGATGGACAGGCTGACAGATGAGGTGAGACAGGAATCCCCATGGACCATGATGTTTGCGGATGACATTGTGATCTGTAGTGAGAGCAGGGAACAGGCAGAGGAAAATCTAGTCTCAGCAGGACAGATTATATATGTGTGAATGAGAGGAACTCGGGTGGAATGGTGAGGCTACAGGGAGTGGAGATCAAGAAGCGGGAGGATTTCAGGTACTTAGGGTCAACAGTCCAGGGCAACGGAGAGTGTGGAAAAGAGGTGAAGAGACGGGTCCAAGCAGGTTGGAATGGGTGGAGAAAAGTGTCAGGGGTGCTATGTGATAGAAGACTTTCAGCCAGAATAAAAGGAAAGGTGTACAAGACAGTGGTGAGACCAGCGATGATGTATGAACTAGAAACTGTTACAATGACCAAAAGACAGCGGGCAGAACTAGAGGTTGCAGAGATGAGGATGTTGAGGTTCTCTTTGGGAGTGTTCAGGATGGAGAGGATCAGGAATGAGTCTATCAGAGGAACAGCACATGTTAGATGTTTTGGAGAGTAGGTCAGAGAAACCAGACTGAGATGGTTGGGTCATGTACAGAGGAGGGATAGAGAATCTATTGTTAGACGGATGATGGAATTGGAGCTGCCAGGCAAGAGGTCTCGAGGAAGATCAAAGAGAAGATTTATGGACGTAGTGAGGGAGGACATGGAGGTCGTTGGTTTGAGAGGGGAGGATACGGAGAATAGGGTTAGATGGAGAAAGTTGACTCGCTGTGGCGACCCCTGAAGGGAAAAGCCGAAAGAAGAAGACAATCCACAGGGACAGCAATACGGTCTGAACCGCATAGCATAGCGGCGCAGTTAGCAGAATCATTGCGCAATCCGGTGCCGCGTCACCGCACGGCTCTTCTTCATATTTAAACGCTATGTGTGATTTTCTTTAGCGATTTTGAAAAAAAAAAAGGTGAAGTTAGATGAAAAATAACTTTTTTTCTCTTATTCTGCTTTTAATTTTAAATTTTCTTTGTTATTACCTGTGTGAAGAAGCACAAAAACAAATAATAAAGTATCCCCCCCCTCCAAATGTCTGTGGATGAAAACCCTAAGTCCCACGGCCATTTGTTTTGAATTTTCTCCAGCAGGGCAGCTTCTACAGTGTATCTCTGCATGCCCTCCTCCCTATCTTTTGCAGATGGATACTTTATTTTACTTTAGCTCCAAGCATCAAAAATCATTTTGCTGACTTTATACAAAACACGTAGGAGGGGGAAAAAAAAAAAAAAAAAAGTCATTTCTCCACACAAAGGTGTGCACGTATAAAAACATCCATATTTTGTAGGTCTGTTCACTACAGCCACTTCCATCCTTTTTGCAAAATCTACCACCATCCGTCCCTCTGTGATCCAAATCTGCCCATCACTTCTTCATCCCCTCTATTGCCTTCACCTACATGTCCATTGAAGTCTGCACCAATGACCACTCTCTCATTTCTGGGAATATTCTGCATCACTTCATCCAACTCATTCAAGAACTTCTCCTTCTCTTCAGATTCACATCCCACCGGCGGGGCATAGCCACTAACAACATTGAGCATCACACCTTCAATGTTCAGTTTCAGACTCACAGGTCTATCTGACATTCTTTTCACCTCTAGGACGTTCCTAACAAACTCCTCCTTCAAGATAACTCCTACTCCATTTCTCTTCGTGTCAGTACCATAACAGTACAACTTAAAGCCTGCTCCTAAGCTTCTAGCCTTACTACCTTTCCACCTGGTCTCCTGGACACACAGTATATCCACCTTCCTTCTCTGCATCATGTTGACCAACTCTCTACCTTTTCCTGTCATAGTCCCGATATTCAGAGTCCTTCCTCTCAGTCCCAGAGTCTTGTGTTTCCTCCTCTCTCCCTGCTTCCGAACACGCACTCCTCCTCTTCTTCTTGTTCTTGTTCTTCGACCCACTGTAGCCCAATTTCCATTAGTACCCTGTAGGTCATCAGTACTAATAGCGGCCGTTGTTAACCCGGTCCAAGGTATGATATAGTTATGGTTGACTCGCATGTATGGTTTTGGCAAAAGTTTTACGCCGGATGCCCTTACTGACGCAACCCTCTGCATTTATTGGAGAGACACGGGCCAGTGCCGTCCTGAGGCTGCACTATTCTCCGAAAATACAATGGTGTAGGAAAATTATCTGACACTTTCATTTGTTCAAACTACTGGTGGAAAATGAAGATTGTGCATATTTGAAATGTGGCTCCAAGTTTTCCTGCCTGTTAGTGAAGTGTTTGTGTGAGAGTCAGAGAACCGTGTCTTTACACTCAGAGGTTTTTGTACGACGGCTCAATGAGTTTGTGTCACTGTGGTGGACGTTCGGCGGTGGAACCAGACTGGATGTGGGAGGTGAGTGAAGTCTTTGACTTTCTCGATGTTACTCCAGACTTTTTTTGAGTTTTCCTGTGAAAACAGTTGGGTCTCCAGTGAGATCAGGTCGATTTGAGCTGAAGGACAAAGTGGACGGAGGCTTTCAGGTGGAAGAGTGGGGATAGAAGCAGTCAGACGTACAAGAAGAGCCTGAATCCTGGCTGATATTAGACTCTGATCTTCAGGCTGGTAGGT
This sequence comes from Fistularia commersonii, assembly GCF_037954325.1. Lineage (NCBI taxonomy): Eukaryota > Metazoa > Chordata > Actinopteri > Syngnathiformes > Fistulariidae > Fistularia > Fistularia commersonii. The sequence continues at coordinate 362,503 of NC_141287.1, forward strand.
TGAGTTTGTGCCGATAAAGTCCGAGACTCGTCTCTCTCTCCGGTCGGAGGGGTTTGTCGGGCGCCTCCATCACTTTTTGTCGCTGTGGTGGACTTTTGGTGGAGGAACCAGACTGTCAAAGCCACACTGAAGCTGCTGAAGTGAAATGAGGTTCTCAAATGTGTGAAGTCGTGGCTTTTTTTCTGCAGAATTTCTGTGAAGACGCCGTCGCAGAGAGAGACGATTAAGGCGGGTGTTTGAACATTTGCTGAATTGCTTTATCAGCTTGGATACTGATGGAAATGTGGTTAGAAAAGAAGTCCAGTCTTTCAGAGACGATTAAAATCCTTGTGAAGACGGACTGATGGTCGTCTCTGCATGTCGGATTTCTTTTCATGATTTTCACACTTTGGAGGGATCTGATAGAAGGTCGTGTCAAACTGTTTCCGCTCAATCTGCCCGTTTGCAGACTTTCAGTCGATTTGCATGAGAGGCTTCTTGCAGGGAAGTGAAACACTGTGTGAGTGAGTGAGTGACTGGTGGAGCAGAACAACATCTGACAGGAACTCCTTAGGAGGAGATGGACTCTCACACAGGAGAGAGGTTTGATTGACAGCTGGGACAGAGTCAGACGTCAGATCATGATAGCATTTTTAAGCTTCAAGCACTTCCGGGTCGCAAGTATCACCCTCATCTCCTCGGCCGCGGAGTGCCGATGGAAAGTTGTCGAGGTCCCGCTCTAACCTGCCCACCTTCTTCTAGGTGATGTTGTCCGTCCCACCCTGACGGTACTGCCCCCGTCCAGCGAGGAGCTGGAGGACGGCGACGCCACCGTCACCTGTCTGGCCGACAACGGCTTCCCCTCAGACTGGAGTCTGGCCTGGAAGGTGAACGGAGGAAGCAGCGGCAACTGGGAGCGGACCGAGAGCCGTGGGCCGCCGGGGAAGGACGGCCGCTACAGCTGGAGCAGCACCCTGAGGCTCTCTGCAGACCAGTGGACCAAGGTGGACTCTGTGACCTGTGAGGCCACCAAGAGCTCCCAGACTCCACTCAGTGAGACACTGACCACAGCCCAGTGTCTCCAGTCCTGACCCCTCTCTCTGCTCGGACCTCCACACCTATTTCTCTTGGCTACTCTTTGCCGTCCTCTGTCCCATCACATGTTGATTTCCTTTGATTCAAGACAATAAACACCTTCTCATCAAATCGACACTTGTTGTTGTCTCTCACTTCGAGTGTTTCTGGAATTTTTTCCGTTGATTGACCAAAGACACAGGCAGAAGAGAGTCAAGAGTGGAGATAGTAGTTGTTTGGGGTTCTTAGTCAACAGAAGGTGACCTACTGGAAACTGGGTGAGTCTGAGGCTGCTGCCTTGATATTGGTCATGATTGCTGGCCATCAGGTAGAGGTGAGTGCAATCAGGTGAGGACAGGTGTGCAGCTTGAGCAAGAAGACAAAGAGCACACGGAAAGTACAGTGTCGTCATGGACCAAAGATGTGTACAAGTCAAAATGTTTCTTCTGTGTCTTTTCGTTTCTCCTCAGTCACAGTGAGTCTGAAGATAGTTTGTACATTTCAGCAGATACTTTGGTCACAGGATTTAGGACAGGGGTGTCAATTACGTCGATTGTGGGTCGATGGCATGGCATTGAAAAAAAAAGTTGGTGCCGGCCTATCATGAGTTCTCACAATGACATCTGACCTGACATTTCTCTGACTCACGCTTCACTGCGCATTCGCATATAATTACGCTAAGTGCAGCAAAACTCTAACAAGTTAGCGAGTAAGAATGGGGATTAAATGTGTGGAAAAGCTGGACCAAGTAAAACGCTGAAGACCTACCACTACCATACGTAGTGGGAGGAGGACTTCTTTTTCACAATGTCATTTTTGAAGTGCGTTTGCCTCATCTGTCAGTCTACAAATGCTGTACCGATGAAGGGAAAATTGGAGCGCCACTTTCGGACTGCTCATAAAAACTATGACACCGAGTTCCCTCCGAAAAGCGAGCTGAGAAGGAGAAAGTTGAAGGAACTAAAATCACAGCTCATTTTTCACACAGCTAAGGGCAAAGCATCGTTCCGGGTGAGTCACTTCATCGTGAAAAACAAGAAATCCTTCCAGGACGGAGAGATGGTAAAAGAAGCATTCGTTGAAGCAGCCGACTCGTTGTTCGGAGACTTTAAAAACAAACCAGAAATACTAGCTTCGATCAAAGCTCTCCGGCTATCAAGAAGTCCAGTAACCCGGCGCAGTGAAGGCATGGCTGAGGATTTGACCCAGCAACTTTGGAAGGACATCGCAGATCGTGAGTGTTTCTCACTGCAGATGGACGAGTCTACGGACGTGAGTGACACAGCACAATTGTGCATTTTTATTCGGACGGTGTTTACTGACATGACTGCAAAAGAGGAGCTGTTAACAGTACTGCCCATGAAAGAAGACACGCCAGGAGAGGACATATTTCAGTCTTTCAAAAACTTTATGGAGAAAACCCAGCTCCCAGTCTGCAAATTGGTGTCCATCACCACGGATGGCGCACCCGCCATGGTTGGCTGCTAGAATGGATTTATCGGCAAGTGCAAGGAGGATGATGATTTTCCGGACTTCCTCGATCACCACTGTATTATACACCGACAAGCATTATAACATGAAAGAGATAATGGATGTGGCAACAAAGATGGCCTGTTCTATTCGGACCAGATCTCTTCAAAGACGGCTGTTCCGTGCACATCTGGAGAAGGCTGAGTGCGACCACTCAGAGTTGTTGTTGCACTCCGACGTGAGATGGCTGAGTCGGGGGAAATTCCTGCAAAGATTTCCAGAGCTGTTGCCGGAGATGGAGGAGTTTTTCGGTGAAGGTAAACATGCAGATTATAGGCAACTAAATGACCATCAGTGGCCGCTGGACTTGGCATTTTGAACCAATCTGACCAACATGCTGAATGACCTTAATCGAGAGCTGCAAGGAAAGGACAAAACTGTGATCAATATGATCAGCTCAGTTAATGCTTTCAAACGCAAAATGCAACATCTCTCCTCGAAGCTCCAGCGCCATGATTCGGCAAACTTCCAGAACTTCCAGAACTTCCAGAGCTGGAGACACAAGAGCAGTCATGTGAGCAGCTTGACAGTGCACGCTACATGAAGCAAATTGACACTTGTTCGACAGACGCTTTCATGACTTTGCTGTACTCGAGCCGGTCGCTACATTCATGTGCTACCCTTTCCAGGAAGATGCTGAGGTTGTTTCACTGGCATCAAAAGTCGCAACCGTGTTTGCCCTGAACTCTTCTGGAGTGGAGGATGAGATTCTGACACTTCAAGTCGACATTCACCTGAAGGTCAGAGCTCATGGACAATTCTGGAACCTACTCACAGAGAACAAGTACCCCAACATCAGAAAATGTGCTACCTTCTTGACTGCATTATTTGGCTCCGCTTATTTATGTGAGTCAGCTTTTTCCCACATGAAGATCATGAAGTCAAAGTACCGTTCCACAATGACTGGTGAGCATCTGGAAGTCTGCTTGAGGCTGGCTATCAGCAGTTACTGTCCGGACTATGCAACCCTGGCTAATTCCATTCGCTGTAAGTCATCTGAGTAAGGTAATGACAAAAAACATGTACAGAGTTGTATTGTGCAATATAGGTTGATGCAGTAATGCAAGGCATATAGTGTACGTATAAAAATGATTCTCAATATATTTAGATATAATGTGTTTTGCATTTTGAGTGGGCGGTAGATCATTTTGACTCGGTCATGTCATAAGTAGCCTTCAGGTTGAAAAAGTGTGGGCACCCCTGGTTTAGGAGGTCAGTGTCACATTTGCTCAACCAGCAGAGAGGTGTCCTAAAAGGATCCATGTCAGGTCCACTATCTGCCACCTTTTGTCACCAGTAGAATAAATGGTGTTCAGTCACCTCAGTAAAGAGGAACCCGTTGGGCAGATCTGCGTCATAGGAAATCAGTGCCGGATGACTTTTGATGGCCTTTCTGCTCCACCTGCTTTAAGGGACTTCTCATAATAATCTTCCAGCTATTTCTTCTTCTGATGACACACTGCTTGACCAGAGAGTATTCTGAAGATCACTATGTTTCTGATAGTTACAAACCCTTGCTGCTAGATGTACTCTCTCTTTCTTATCCTCCTTCAGGCCTGGTTCTCCACCTCTTTCTGCTCAATAGCCTCCATCCTCACTAAAGAGTATCAAAGAAAGACATTGAGCGTCTTTATTGGACTTTAGTTGATGTGAGCTCTCTGATGTTGGATTGCTGACAAAAGGACATTTGTGGATGAATGTAATGAAATCATTTCATGAGGGAGTCTTGTTTTACAAAGATTGACAGATGTCACACAACTTGTGGTGAGCAGAGACCCGACACTGGTCCTCAGTGAAGTGTGTCAGTCTCTGCAGCAGCAGACACTTCACTTTCACTTCAGTCTGACTGAGGGGGTTTTTGTACGACGCTTTTTCACTGTGTGAACGTAGCCTGACTGTTGATGATATGGTAACTCTGACAGTAATAAACTGCTGCATCTTCAGTCTGGACTCCTCTGATGGTCAGTGTGAAGTCAGAGTTTGATCCACTGCCTGAAAAACGATCTGGAATTCCTGATGCTCGATTTGTAGCATAATAGATGAGGAGTTTGGGAGCTTGTCCTTCTTTCTGTTGGTACCAGGCCAGACAGTTCCCATTATAAACCTTCTGACTGGTCCTACAGGAGATGGAGACGGCGTCTCCTGGAGCAGAGCTCTTTGCTGCAGGCTGAGTCACCGTGAACTGACCTTTGGACTCTGAGGATACAGACACACAAAGTGAAAGAGACTCCACGGCTTTGCGGGCTTCATCTCACACATAGTGATGTTGAGAGAGGAGAGGAGGTGGACTCTCTGGACTTTACCTGTGAAGCAGCAGCAGAGGAGAGTCCAGATGAGGACGGAGACCCGCGTCATGTTTGTGATGAGGAGGATTTGTGATGAAGGACGGCTGTCAGTCATCCAGGGTCCAAGTGTCAGGACTATAAAGAGTCCCAGAGCACTGGAGCATGGAGCTGCTGATGCAAAGTGTCTCTATGGAAATCAACGCCTGACTCCAGCCAGCACTTTCAGGGAGGTCTCATCCATGCAGATGGTTGGTTTTTCATGCTTCTTTTTCTTTCTCCTTTTGTTTTTTTATTTAACCTTTATTTAACCAGGAAAAAAGTCCCGTTGAGATTAAAAACCTCTTTTACAAGGGAGTCCTGGCCAAGAGGCAGCAGTAAGTTACAGACAGAACAACATTACAAACAGTTAAAAGAAGCAATTACATTTTGACAAATTGACCTCTAGTGTTCTCAGTTTGGTTTTAAAAGCATTTAGTGAGATAAAATAAGGGAGTTTCCAGTCTTTTTGAAGTCTGTTCCATGCAGTGGGGGCAGCACAGGCAAAAGCCCTTTTCCTTTGTTCTGTGCTTGCAAAAGGGACATAAAGCAACAGTCGATCATGTGACTGCAGCAGGTGAGAATCAACAGTCCGCCTTGTGACTCAGTCACAGATGTACGAGGGCAGCAGCCCGAGCAAGGCCTTATAAATAAAAGTGTACCAATGCCCCGACCTCCCGGTGCACAAAGAAGGCCATCCAACACGGGAATATAGTTCACAATGATGTGTTAACCATCTAGCGAGGCGTGATACGCGGTGTCGACTTTTTGAAGACTTTGAGCAGAGGCGTTCATGTACAGCAGATCACCGTCATCTAAAATAGCTAAAAAAGTTGCTTCTTAACATTAGAGGAGAAACACACCTTGTTTCGAAAAAGAAAACCCAGTTTCAATTTAAGTTTTTTCACAAGACAGTCAATATGGGGCTTGAATGTCAAAGAGTCATCAAGTAAAACCCCGAGGTATTTCTATTCATGCACCCGCTCAATGACACTTCCCTTGAAAGTTGACGCCACGGGAAGATCTGTAGGGACCTTCTCTCTATTTGGAAAGATCATGAGCTTTGTTTTGTCAGCATTTAGAATCAGTTTTAACTGCACTAGTGCGAGCTGAATCACATCAAAAGTTTCTGCACAGATTCAATTGCTTTCACAGGGGTGGATCCAAAGCAGTAGATGATTGTGTCATCAGCATAAAGATGAACATTGGCATCTGACAGATTTTTTCCTAGTTCATTAATGTACAAGATGAGCAAGAGGGGTCCTAATATTGAACCCTGTGGGACCCCCTTTTGGACACTCAAAGAGTCAGAATCCAGACCATCACATTTAACGCACTGAGTCCTGTCACTCAAGTCATTTCTAAACCAAGAAAGTACAGAGCTACAAAATCCAAAACTGCCGAGCCGATGCATTAAAACAGCATGATCTACAGTATCAAAAGCTTTCGACAAATCAATAAGAAGCCAGGCATAATATTGCTTCTTATCAAGAGCAGAATGTATGTCATTGACCACCTTTGTGGCTGCTGTGATGGTATGATGTTTTTTCCTGAAACCTGATAGCAAATTTGAAGGAAGTTCACTAGAAAAAACTTTTAGCTGATCCCAGACAAGAGGTTCAATAATTTTCGATAAGACACACAAATTGGATATTGGTCTGTAGTTAGTTAAAACCGCTGGGTCACCTCCCTTTAGTCAAGGAGTAACAAAAGCCGATTTCCAAATGGCTGGAATTTCACCACTTTGGGTGGAGAGATTGAAGAGGACTGTAAGGGGCTGTGCTCTAAATCTGCTGCTATTTGCAGAAAATAAGACTCTATCATATCTGGACCAGAGGGTTTTTCTGTGATCTAAAGTTTTGAGTACTTTATGCACTTGCTGCTATTTTCCAAAATAATACTGTAAGTTTATAAGGCTATTATTGGTGCTTTCTATGTGTCGAGGCTGTTTGATATAACAAATATACCATGCGACTCTCTTTATACCGCATTTCTGCATAATAAGATGTTTTTTATTTATAGCCATAAACTAATTATGGGGGGTGGATTGATTCGGAACACTACTGAAGGCCTAGGCGTAAAATGCACGGGCCGCCACTGTCTTGTGGATAACGAGCGGATTACTTTTAGGGATTTTAGTGTCCCGGCAAGCAGCAACAGCGCAGTGATCACTCATATCATTGCAGAAAACTCCCAGAGTTGACAATTTATGAGGAACATTTGTAAGGATTAAAACAAGTCAAGTCGATTTATCAGGATTTCTAATTTTTGGCCGAGTAGGTAGATTGACCGATTGACTTAGATGATCTGAGTCACAGAAGCATTTAAACTCATCCGTAACTGAGGTTGACCAGTCCCAATTTAAGTCCCCGGACAGCAAGAGTTCGTTAGACTTAAGCCTAGATAAAAGATGGCCAAAGCTTCCTTTTTGGCAGAGGGAGGCCGATAGCAACCAACAACCGTTAAACGCAGGGATTTTGCAACTTTTATATTTAAAGCCAAAAACTTACAGATGGATTCAGATAGAAGAACTACAACAACAAATCTTGAGTCCACCGTAAAATAGTCTTTAAATCAGATTTGTCAGAAAAGAATATGCAAACGTAGATATAGATACCAAGAAACAAGATGGTGTATAACTTGAACAACAGACAAACAAAATCTTAACATCTGAGAAGAAACAAGAAAGTCCTTGTGCAGAGAATGGTGATAGAAACAGCAGGTGTACAGTAGGGATGAGGATCCTGAAAGAGACATGATGAGCAAGGTGTCCTGGAGAATGTGTAGATATCAATATTGCACGGATAACAGTGCTCAGTAGAGCTGGAGGTAGTGCTCATGGAGGTCGTGAGCTGGTGCAACAAAGAGTGTTTTGAGATGTTTGAGAGCAGCATCTGCAGTGAGCTTTATGTGCTTGTTGCATTGAACAGTCTGACAGCCGATGGGATGAAGGACCTGCAGTGGCGTTCCTTCTTGCAGCGAAAATGCAACAGTATTTGGCTGAAGGAGCTGCTTAGATCCCTGCAGGGTCATGCAGAGGCTGAGAGGAGGCTGTTGTCAGTCGCCGCTAAAATGGTTCAGTGCTGAACATGTGCAGAGTGTATCCCAGGGTTCCCTCTGGCAGCAGTTGACGTGTTTTGTTTAAAATATCATATCAGCATTCTTTACATATACAAACTGTAGCCTAGAAAAAAGCTCATTTAAAAAAACAATGTTATTATCTCTTACCGTTACTTATAAATGAAGTCCATGCGGTGCTGAGCGGTTTTCCTTTAGCTTAGCATTGTGGATGCTGATGTTAAGTCTTTGCTTTTCATTCAAAGCCAAATCTTCCAAGCCAAATCTCAGCTCTTTTGCAGATTCTTCAGGTCACAATGTCCCATTTGACTCCAGACATTGTCAGAAGTTGAGAAAAGAATGCAAAAAAGAAGAAAAGGCGCTTTCTTACTGGACATCCACACAGCAACTCTTTTCGTGTTTACCACTCTGTTTGAAAAGACTGAGTCTTCCCTCTAGTTGTCTGAGGCTAATCTGTCAGCGCCGGCGCCAGTCTTCCCTGACTTATTATCTCCTGCTTTGACTGAAAGTCCAGTTTAGAAAATTCTTTCAGTTTAGCTTTGTAATCCTTCATTTTGGAAATAAAGCCAAGCAAGAGGAAAAAATAACTGGATGGCTGCACTTCACTTGCTTACTGTTTACAGTAGCTTGCTCTTGCAAATTCTATTATTCTTTAGCCGGGTAGTAAAAAGGCTCCCTGGGATCACCGGCGCCCCCTAGCATGAGGTTGCGTGCCTCAGTTGGCGTGTCTTCGCTGCCACTTTTCGATCGCTCGGCACGAGGAACACATTACAGTTGTTGATGACAAAAATTTTAAACATCAGCTAAAGTATGGAAATGTAGTTCATATATTAGTGATTGCAGTGTTTGAAAATTTTAATAGTGACATCCACAGGGACAGCAATACTATGCAGCCTCAGGGCGGCACTGGCCCGTGTCTCTCCAAGCCTGCCTTGGGGGGGCACGGAGCAATGTCTCCCTGTGCCGGTCCCAAGCCCAGATAAATGCAGAGGGTTGCATCAGGAAGGGCATCTGGCGTAAAACTTTTGCCAAAACATGCGAGTCAACCAAAACTTTACCATACCGGGTCGGTTGCGGACCGGGTTAACAACGACCGCCATTGGTACTGATGACCTACAGGGTACTAATGGAAATTGGGCTGCTGTGGGTCAAAGAATAAGAAGAAGAGCATATTTGGAAGCAGCGAGAGAGTAGGAAAGGAAAGAGCCTGGGACGGAGAATAGGGACTCTGAATATTGGAACTATGACAGGAAAAGGTAGAGAGTTGGTCGACATGATGCAGAAAAAAAAGGGTGGATATGGATATACTGTGTGTCCAGGAGACCAGGTGGAAAGGTAGTAAGGCTTGAAGCTTAGGAGCAGGCTTTAAGTTGTACTATTATGGTACTGACAAGAAGTGAAATGGAGTAGGAGTTATCTTGAAGGTCGATTTTGTTAGGAACGTCCTAGAGGTGAAAAGAATGTCAGATAGACTTATGAGTCTGAAATTGGATATTGAAGGTGGGAAGCTCAATGTTGTTAGTGGCTATGCCCCGCTGGTGGGATGTGAATCTGAAGAGAAGGAGAAGTTCTGGAATGAGTTAGATGAAGTGATGCAGAATGTTCCCAGAAATGAGAGAGTGGTAATTGGTGCAGACTTCAATGGACATGTTGGTGAAGACAATAGAGGGGATGAAGAAGTGATGGGCAGATTTGGTATCCAGGATAGGAATGCCGAGGGACAGATGGTGGTAGATTTTGCAAAAAGGATGGAAATGGCTGTAGTGAACACCTTTTTCCAGAAAAAACAGGAACATAGGGTAACTTATAAGAGCGGAGGTAGGAGCACGCAGGTTGACTACATCTTGTATAGACGAGGTAACCTGAAAGAGATCAGTGACTGCAAAGTAGTTATAGATGAGAGTGTAGCCAGACAGCATAGGATGGTGGTTTGTAGGATGACTCTGGTGACAAGGAAGATGAAGAGGACAAAGACAGAGCAGAGGACAAAGTGGTGGAAGCTGAAAAGGGAGGAGTGTTGCATGGTTTTCAGGGAGGAGTTGGGAAAGGCTATGGGTGGTCAGGGTGAGCTTCCAGATGATTGGACAACTACAGCTAGTGTTATCAGGGAGAAGAAGAGTACTTGGTGTGTCATCTGGAAGGAAAGTAGATAAGGAGACTTGGTGGTGGAATGAGGAAGTGCAGGAGTACGTACAGAGAAAGCGGTTAGCAAAGAAGAAGTGGGATACTGAGAGGACTGAAGAGAACAGACAGGAGTTCAGGGAGATATGGCGAAAGGTAAAGATCGAGGTAGCAAAGGCAAAACAAAGGGCGTACGATGACTTGTATGCTTGGTTGGATAGTAAGGAGGGTGAGAATGATCTATACAGGTTGGCGAAACACAGAGATGAAGATGGAAAGGATGTACAACAGGTCCGGGTGATTACGGACAGAGAAGGAAATGTATTGACAGATGCTTGAAGAGTGATGAGAAGATGGAAAGAGTACTTTGAAGAGCTGATGAATGTGGAAAATGAAAGAGAGGCAAGGGTAGAAGACGAGACTATTGTAGACCACAAAATAATACAAAGTAGTAAAAGTGAAGTGAGGAAGGCATTGAAGAGGATGAAGAGTGGAAAAGCAGTTGGTCCTGATGATTTTCTGACTAGATTATTCAACAGGATCTTAGAGAGTGAGAAGATGCCTGAAGAATGGAGACAAAATGTGATGGTGCCTATTTTTATGAATAAAGGGGATGTGCAGAATTGTGGCAACTATAGAGGGATAAAGTTGATGAGCCATACAATGAAGTTATGGGAAAGAGTAGTGGAAACCAGACTGAGAGCAGAAGTCAGCGTTTGTGAGCAGCAGTATTGTTTCATGCTTAGGAAGAGTACTACAGATGCAGTATTTGCGTTGAGAATGCTCATAGAAAAGTACAGAGAAGGCCAGAGGGAGCTGCATTATGTTTTTGTGGACCAAGAAAAAGCATATGACAGGGTGGCAAGAGAAGAGCTCTGGTATTGTATGAGGAAGTCTGGAGTGTCAGAGAAGTGTGTTAAACCGGCTCAAGACATGTATGCCGCCTGTGAAACATTGGTACGGTGTGCTGTAGGGGTAACAGAGAAGTTCAAGGTGGAGGTGGGACTCCATCAGGGATCAGCTCTGAGCCCCTTCTTGTTCGCAATGGTGATGGACAGGGTGACAGATGAGGTTAGACAGGAATCCCCATGGGCCATGATGTTTGCGGATGACATTGTGATCTGTAGTGAGAGCAGACAACAGGTAGAGGAAAACACCTGTATGCTGTTGTTTCCTTAACACTTTTTGTCTTCATCAGTTTTTAGGATACATAAAGATGATCTTTACAAGTTTTAGAGCTTGTCAAGTGAGCTTCCGGCACATCAGGCTGCTGAATTCAGGTCCGTCTCTTCAACATTGGAGGTCAATCTGCAGGTGCAAGGTTTGGTAGACTAGACAGTTAGAGTTTTGTCTCTATATTCATAGCTCCAATAATAATTGGTTAAACAAAAGTAGGCAAGTGCATACATTTGGGCACCCTTGTTGTTTTATTGATTTGAATACCTTTAGCACTAATTATTGGAACATAAAATTTGTTTGGTAAGCTTATTGACCCTTGACTTACATACACAGGTGAAGCCAGTCATGAGAAAGGGTATTTAATGTGGCCAGTTGCAAGTTGCTCTCCTCTTTGCATCTTTTCTGAAGAGTGGCAACATGGGATCCTCAAAACAACTGTCAAATGACCTGAAAACAAAGATTGTTCAACATCATGGTTTAGGGGAAGGATACAAACAGCTAGCTCAGAGATTTCAGCTGTCAGTTTCCACTGTGAGAAACATAGCGAGGAAATGGAAGACCACAGGCACAGTTCTAGTTAAGGCCCGGAGTGGCAGGCCAAGAAAAATCTCAGATAAGCAGAGGCGAAGGATGGTGAGAACAGTCAAACTCAACCCACAGACCAGCTCCAAAGACCTACAACATGATCTTGCTGCAGACGGTGTCACTGTGCATCGTTCAACTATTCAGCGCATTTTGCACAAGGACATGCTGTATGGGAGAGTAATGCAGCATAAGCCTTTTCTGCGCACACGCCACAAACAGAGTTGCTTAAGGTATGCTAAAGCAAATTTGGACAAGCCAGCTTCATTTTGGAATAAGGACTGATGAAACTAAAATTGAGTTATTTGGACATAACAAGGGGCGGTATGCATGGCGGAAGAAGAACACAGCATTCCAAGAAAAACATTTGCTACCCACAGTAAAATTTGGTGGTGGTTCCATCATGCTGTTGGGCTGTGTGGCCAGTGCAGTCATTATCAGCAGATACTTGCGAACAATGTTCAAGAATCAGTGACAAAGTTGAAGTTGCGCTGGGGCTGAATACTTCAACAAGACAACAACCCTAAACACTGGTCAAATTCTACTAAGGCATTCATGCAGTGGAACAAGTACAATGTTCTGGAATGGCCATCTCAGTCCCCAGACCTGAATATCATTGAAAATCTGTGGTGTGATTTAAAGCGTGTCGAAGAACAACAACAAGAAGAAGAGGAGTGCGTGTTCGGAAGCAGAGAGAGGAGGAAAGGAAAGAGCCTGGGACTGAGAGGAGGGACTCTGAATATCGGGACTATGACAGGAAAAGGTAGAGAGTTGGTGGACATGATGCAGAGAAGAAAGGTGGATATACTGTGTGTCCAGGAGACCAGGTGGAAAGGTAGTAAGGCTAGAAGCTTAGGAGCAGGCTTTAAGTTGTACTATTATGGTACTGACAAGAAGAGAAATGGAGTAGGAGTTATCTTGAGGAAGGAGTTTGTTAGGAACGTCCTAGAGGTGAAAAGAATGTCAGATAGACTTATGAGTCTGAAACTGGAAATCGAAGGTGTGATGCTCAATGTTGTTAGTGGCTATGCCCCGCTGGTGGGATGTGAATCTGAAGAGAAGGAGAAGTTCTGGAATGAGTTAGATGAAGTGATGCAGAATATTCCCAGAAATGAGAGAGTGGTAATTGGTGCAGACTTCAATGGACATGTTGGTGAAGGCAATAGAGGGGGTGAAGATGTGATGGGCAGATTTGGAACACAGAGGGACAGATGGTGGTAGCTTTTGCGAAAAGGATGGAAATGGCTGTAGTGAACACTTTTTTCAGAAAAAAACAGGAACATAGGGTATCTTATGAGAGCGGAGTTAGGAGCACACCCGTAAACTACATCTTGTATAGACGAGGTAACCGAAAAGAGATCAGTGACTGCAAAGTAGAGTGTAGGTTCAAGTGTAGCCAGACAGCATTGGATGAAAGATAGGTTGCTGTTTTGCTTGTTTTGAGAGAGTAGAGTGACACAAGTGGCCTGTAGACATTCGGACATTGCTATTCCAAACTGTCCTGAGTGACAAGGTGCAGTCTGTATATTCTGCATTAATGCAACAGGGCTCAGAGTGTCAGGCAGTACTGCCTAAAAGTTGTTACCAGAGGCGTAGACAAATTTTGTTTTTGCAAGACAATGTGTCTTAGAGCTGGTGCACTTAGAACTTTCCAACACAAGAGCTAATATCACTTTGAAAAATAAAATCAAGTTGACTGATTCTTGGTCATTTCGTTGCCGCATGTCCTGCGTTCAACAAGAGCAGCTCCCAAAAAGCTCTGGTTTTGCATATCGTTCATGTCTGGAGTCATTTAGTGTCGGATTGTTAAATTGGCTCTCCGTTAATCGCTGGGAGTGCTTTAGCTTTGTAACCATGAAATGTACATCTGTTTCACTGCAGCACCTGTTTGTTCATCTGTTCAATTGGCACTGTTTCCCTCTATGTTGCAGGTAGTTCTGAGCAGCTGAGAGAGTTTACTAAATGGTAACCAGTCGCAGTCCCCTATTGGTCCTGGGCGACGCCAGGGATGTGAGGGCTCTGGGAGCCGGCGAGTGCTGCATGGTCATTTGGAGGGGGGGGGAGTACTTTATTGATTTTTTTTTTTTTGTGAGCAAAAAAAATTGTGAGGAAAAAGTTTTAAAAATACAAATAAAAAAATTAAGAAAAAATAAAGACAAGAAAAAAAAGTACAAATTAAAACTAGAAAAGTAAAAAAAAGATAAGAAAAAAAAATAGTCAAAAAAGACAAGGAAAAGTCAAGGCAATAAAAAAATACTAATTGAAAAAGACTAGAAAAAAAATTAGAGTTACAATTAAAAAGATACGAATTTAAAAACACAACCATTTACAATTCGGAAAAACATAAAGCAACAGGATTTGCTCACTTTACACCAAACTATCCAGACTGCAGACACTACCTTGGCTCTCTTACAGATGCTACTTCTGGGGTTCAACACACCTACAAGCATAAACCCAACATTTAGGCATGCAGTGTCAAACAGCACCTTACAATTAAACACATGACATTGATTTGCACACAAAGAAAACCTCCGCTCAGCTTAAACATCTTACTGACTTCAACAAAGTCACTGCTATTTAATAGCAGCAATCAAGTAACATTGGGTTTAACAAAAAAATTAACAAGAAAAATTAAGCACTTCACTTACCATTATTTTGCTGAGCACTTGTGATGTCCATCTGTGGACTGAAATCTGAAAAACACAGTTTCTCATGACACTTTGCAAAAGAAACATAACATTCCATCAAGGCTTCTTACCTTTAAGGTTGCAAAGGTTCTGGATGCAAATTCTCATAATGTGGTTGGCGCCCTTAGCTAGACTTGGTGTTTGATTTCTTGTTGACAACAATGCATCTGGATTTGCTAAGAAGCTCTTGCAAGATTTATAATCCGTTTTGCTGACCAATGAACATAACAAAAGGAAACATTATTTTGTTATGGTTAGCCTATAGTTTCGCTTTCTCATTCGGTTACACCATTTCGGATGACATGAAATGACAATGTTCTGCTCTTGCGTTTAGAGAATTTCAAGCAAAAGTTAGCATGAGTTATTTGAGTATTTGATTTAATCAAAGCTCAATTAGTAAAGAGGCTTTCTCCAGTGTTGTAGAAGTAGGCAAACTGTTCTTAGGCCTATTTCCTCCTGGGAAGATCAATGAGGTGTTATTGAAACAAGGAGAAAAATTGTTGTCAACAGAAGATAATGGTCACAAAATGTTCAAATAGAATTCTTCAACAATTTCAGAAAACACAAGTTAATGTAGTTTGTATTATATACAGTGTAAAGTCAAAGTTGAAAAGATAGTGACAAGATTTGCTGTTTAGGTGTACTAGTTAATGTGCTGGGGCTTGGCCAAAGTTTAGAATACTTTCACAAGCTACTTCTTGCTCATCCAGTTTCAGCTAATACAAAACAGCAAAATAGAAACAGGAAAAGATGGCAGTGCTGGACACCAACACTGTGATATTTATGTTTTTTTTATTTATTTATTTTTTTTACATCTGCGTTGTTGAGAGCAACGCAATTTCAATCCTCTGTTTATGTGAAACATTTGGCAGAATTGAACATACAGGTGACACTGACACTTGCTTTTGGGAGGCTAAATGTACACAGAGCTTCACATGTTATTAATGTCTTCAAATTTAAAAAACACGTTTTTTGGTACCTTCTTTTTTCCACATGTATTTAAATAAATACAGAAAGACAAAGGGCACAACTCAGTTAGCAATCCAGCTTCATACTCTGAGCAACTGGTCATGACATGATGTTGTCATAGATAAGGGACACACCAAAAAATACTGAGGAATATTTCAATATACTGCCGGTAGCTACCAGTTATAGTTTCCTCTCAATTTGTTTTATTGACTATTTCATATTTGTCAATGTCCAGGTGGAGTCTATTTTTGGTACATTAAGCCAATTTCTAGTTTGCTGTTCAGTCAAACAGGAACGAGTGCAATCCAGTAAGTTGTTTTAGATAGACAGGATTACTTATCTCTTTAGAAAGTACAAAGATATATATATTATATACATGGACTTGAACCAGTACCTTCTGCTTCAGAGGATCAGCCCACTGATGCCAGATCTCCTAAACATATATCCACATAAACATGTGCCAAATATCAAGCAAATGCACTGGGATCCTTCCTGCCAAGCTGATCTGAAGTATTTATATTGATATGCAGGAACACAACCTTCTGTCTGAGCCAGATTTTACATCCTGTGTCCAACAGCTATATAGTTGAATAGATTCACATAAACCGGCTAGTAGACAACGTTCCAAGAAACCACATGAATGTCAGCGAGAATATTTCAATCTGCAAAATAGTTGACTCTCTGATCTTCAGAGGACCTCATGTGTACAAGATGTAGTCCACCTCTGCTCTTAAGTTACTTTAGAAAACACCAAACTTGCACATGACTTCATCTAACTCTATCGCCCTGTAGCCGCTATCATTTAGCATCACAGCTTCAGACTCAATTTCCCCTCCAGAACATTCCTCCATCAATGTAACTCCAATGCCAAGGTCAGTACAACAAAATCTAAGTGTCGAGCTTTGCACCTGTTCTCCTGGACACACAGTACATCCACCTTCCTTCTCTGCAACATTGCCAACTCCACCTTTCCCAGTTACCGTCCCTGGCTCTTTGCCTCTCTTGTAGCCTATCGGCACCAATGGCAGTTGTTAAGCCGGGCCTCTACCGATCTGGTCCAAGTTGTCTGATGCAACCCTGTGCTTTCATCTGCGCTCAGAGACCCTGCCCATGCCCCACCGAGGAGCCATCAATGGCATTTGTAAGTTACCGGTCTAGGCCAGGGAGACCAAACAAGAGGAACGAAAGTATGCAGACACGAGTTTTGGGAAAGTGTATTTATTAACAGCGTGCAAAAAACAATGGTAAAAAGTGGAGAGTCCTTGGCTCCTAAGCAGTCTGGCTTAACAACCGCTGCTGCCTCCAAAAGCAATTCCAGTTAAGAGACCATGCAGCACTCGCCGGCTCCCAGAGCCCTCACATCCCTGGCGTCTCCCAGGACCAATAGGGGACTGCGACTGGTTACCATTTAGTAAACGCTCTCAGCTGCTCAGAACTACCTGCAACAGAGGGAAACAGTGCCAATTGAACAGATGCTGCTGTGAAACCGATGTACACCTCATCGTTACAAACTAAATCACTCCCAGCGATTAACGGACAGCCAATTTAACAATCCGACATTAAATGACTCCAGACATGAACGATGTGCAAAACCAGAGCTTTTTGGGAGCTGCTCCTGTTGAACACAGGACATGCGGCAACAAAATGACCAAGAAACAGTCAAACTTGACTTTAGTTTTTAAAGTGACATCAGCTCTTGTGTTGGAAAGTTCTAAGTGCACCAACTCTCAGACGCATTCTCTTGCAAAGACAACAGAATTTGTCTACGCCTCCAGTACCAACTTTTAGGCAGTACTGCCTGATACTCTGAGCCCTGTTGAATCAATCCAGAATATACAGACTACACCTTGTCACTCAGGACAGTTTGGAATAGCAATGTCCAAATGTCTACAGGCCACTCATGTCACTCTACTCCCTCAAAACAAGCAATTTCTCCACCTCACGTGCATTGAAAGGGGAACAATGCAAACATACCAACTGACATCCAATGGCAGCACAAATGAAGCCGAAGCATTCCAGACAGACGAGCTGGCTTGTGAAGGTACAGTGTCACGATCGCCAAGCAGAGAAGAAAAAGCACCACCTACTTGGACAGAAAAAAAAAAGTAGAGCAAAACAGCAAACCTGTCTTTCATCCTATGCTGTCTGGCTACACTCTACTTTGCATTCACTGATCTCTTTCAGGTTACCTCGTCTATACAAGATATAGTCTACCTGCGTGCTCCTACCTCCGCTCTTATAAGTCACCCTATGTTCCTGTTTTTTCTGGAAAAAGTATTCACTACAGCCATTTCCATCCTTTTTGCAAAATCTACCACCATCCGTCCCTCTGTGTTCCAAATCTGCCAATCACATCTTCACCCCCTCTATTGCCTTCACCTACATGTCCACTAAAGTCTGCTCCAATTACCACTCTCATTTCTGGGAATGTTCTGCATCACTTCATCTAACTCATTCCAGAACTTCTCCTTCTCTTCAGATTCACATCCCACCTGCGGGGCATAGCCACTAACAACATTGAGCATCACACCTTCAATGTCCAGTTTCAGACTCATAAGTCTATCTGACATTCTTTTCACCTCTAGGACGTTCCTAACAAACTCCGAACCGATCTGACCAACATGCTGAATGACCTTAATCTAGAGCTGCAAGGAAAGGACAAAACTGTGGTCAATATGATCAGCTCAGTTAATGCTCTCAAAAACAAAATGCAACATCTCTCCTCGAAGCTCCACCGCCATGATTCGGCAAACTTCCAGAACTTCCAGAACCAACTTCCAGAGCTGGAGACACAAGAGCAGTCATGTGAGCAGCTTGACAGTGCACGCTACATAAAGCAAATTGACAGTTGTCCGTCAGAGTTCGACAGACGCTTTCAAGACTTTGCCGTACTCGAGCCGGTCACTACATTCATGTGCTACCCTTTCCAGGAAGATGCTGAGGTTGTTTCACTGGCATCAAAAGTTGCAACCCTGTTTGCCCTGAACTCTTCTGGAGTGGAGGATGAGATTCTGACACTTCAAGTCGACATTCAGCTGAAGGCCAGAGCTCATGGACAATTCTGGAACCTACTCACAGAGAACAAGTACCCCAACATCAGAAAATGTGCTACCTTCTTGACTGCATTATTTGGCTCCACTTATTTATGTGAGTCAGCTTTTTCCCACATGAAGATCATGAAGTCAAAGTACCGTTCCACAATGACTGGTGAGTCATCAACTTTAGTTGATGGGAGCTCTCTGATTGCTCTGATTGCTGACAAAAGGACATTTGTGGATGAATGTAATGAAATCATTTCATGAGGGAGTCTTGTTTTACAAAGAATGACAGATGTCACACAACTTGTGGTGAGCAGAGACCCGACACTGGTCCTCAGTGAAGTGTGTCAGTCTCTGCAGTAGCAGACACTTCACTTTCACTTCAGTCTGACTGAGGGGGTTTTTGTACGACGCTTTTTCACTGTGTGAACGTCCTCTGACTGTTAATGTAATGGAAACTCTGACAGTAATAAACTGCTGCATCTTCAGTCTGGACTCCTCTGATGGTCAGAGTGAAGTCAGAGTTTGATCCACTGCCTGAAAAACGATCTGGAATTCCTGATTCTCGAGTTGTAGCCCTATAAATGAGGAGTTTAGGAGCTTGTCCTTCTTTCTGTTGGTACCAGGCTAGGTAGTTTCCATTATAAACGTTCTGACTGGTCCTACAGGAGATGGAGACGGGGTCTCCTGGAGCAGAGCTCTTTGCTGCAGGCTGAGTCACCGTGAACTGACCTCTGGACTCTGAGGATACAGACACACAAAGTGAAAGAGACTCCACGGCTTTGCGGGCTTCATCTCACACATAGTGATGTTGAGAGAGGAGAGGAGGTGGACTCTCTGGACTTTACCTGTGAAGCAGCAGCAGAGGAGAGTCCAGATGAGGACGGAGACCCGCGTCATGTTTGTGATGAGGAGGATTTGTGATGAAGGACGGCTGTCAGTCATCCAGGGTCCAAATGTCAAGACTATAAAGAGTCCCAGAGCACTGGAGCATGGAGCTGCTGATGCAAAGTGTCTCTATGGAAATCAACACCTGACTCCAGCCAGCACTTTCAGGGAGGTCTCAACCATGCAGATGTTTGGTTTTTTCACCGTTTCTTGATCAAATCTCAACCAGAATGTAAAGTGTCTTTTAATTCTCTTTTTGAATAGACACAGTAAGGTTTAGTTGTGCTTTTAGTCTTCAGTCACAGACCTCAGAAGGTGGAGACGACTTTGGCTCCTTAGTCCAGCTTGTTCAGGTGAACACCCAGGTATCTGCACTCCTCTACCATCTCCATGTCAACAACTTGTATGTCCACCGGTGCTGCTGGGACAATCAGCATCTCCGTCGTCTTACTAGCATTGATTTTCAGTGTTGCTGTTGTGGACTTTGTCGTGGTTGTTTGTTTCCCCTTCAGGCTGCAAAAAGAATCGCCCTTCACGGGGACAATAAAACATATTCCTGAAACAGAAGGTTCTGAGACAATGTAGGTCAGAGTTTCCAGACAAGCAGAGGGGTGTCCCACAAGGCTCAATAGAAGGACCTCCCTTTTCTCCATGTTTACTTGAAAAGGGGAGTGAAAGTAAAGCGTGCAAAGACTTTTGTTATGTTCAAATTACATTGTGGTGAATGAGTTTTTGAGATGCTTTTCTTTCATGGACAAAGTCAGGTCTTTGGAAAGTCCCTAATAATCTTTTCGTGTTCCTTTCTGTTGAGGACAGTCTTGAGGTGAAGTGAAGGTGGCGACGCCCGTGAACCTCAGTGGGCCCTCCTCGTCCTCTGGGGCTTGGAGCTCCTCGGCGATTGCGGGTGATACAGACGCTGTATCTGGTTTTCTTACAGCAGGACTTAAATTTATCGGTTATAGTGAGTCCCCTTTATACAAGGAGTGAACCACAGGCTTTGAGAAGTACATACATAAGAGGTGTCAACCAAAAAGAAGGAATGCAGAATGGTACCCGCCGTCAAGACCGGTGTATGAAGTCCAGAGCTGCCCATAAACAAGAGGTGTCAAACATAAATGTAACCCCTGGGAAGTTTAGTGTTTCTTTTGCTACTTGTGATTAGGCGTTTAATCGTCTTGTCAGGTTTTCCCCATTTCCAGTTGGCTGGGGGGCAGGAGTAAGGCAGGTTGAGGTGTGACCAGGTTTCTCCTGGAGGACTTTCTGGATTGGAAAAGTTCGGGTTCTTCTTGATGTAAACACCGAACCTGCTATAGTGACTGGACTGCGGCGCAACACGTAAAGAAGAGCTGTGAAGACTTGGCTGTCGTCATAGTTAGCTAGCTAAGCTAACTGGCTCGCTACCCGATAGTGCTCCAGGTGACCCGGGAATGCCTGGTAGCTCCTCCTCCACTCATGTCACTCTACCCTCTCAAAATGAGCTATTTCTCCGACTCACATGCATTGAAAGGGGAATCATGCAAACATACCATCTGACATCCAGCGGTGGCGACCCAAACGAAACGGAAAAGTTTTCATTCCATACAGACGAGCCTGAGGAGTTGCTTGTGAAGGCACAGCATCACGATCGCCCATCAGAGGAGACGAATCAGCAACACCTACTTGGACAGAAATAAAAAAAAAAAAAAAAAAAAACAGCAGAGCAAAACTGTCTTTTTTCCTCCAAAGATGCAAATATGGGGAGGAAAAAGGCAACAAAAACCAAGCAGTAAATGTGAATTTCCTACAACACATAAGATCGGATCAACTTTATTTCTTTATTCCATTATAACTATTACACTGCTGTGAAAAAATGAATTTCCCCTCTGGAGATGAATACGGTTGATCAGATCTTACTCCAAGTTGCAGGTAATTGGGAGCAGGTGAAAGCGTTTAGTAAATGCTAATTGGTCGCCGCCTCCTATTGGTCCCTGCCAGGACGCTGGGCTTTTTATACTGGCGTCATTTCGGGGCAACGCCAAAATTTCGGGGAGAACCAGCTGAGAGGTTACTGGTCACTGGGAAATTGCTTTTTGTTGTGGTGAAAAATCACATTTTTGTTTTGTTTTTCATATCTGGTGCATTTGTTTGGGAGTGTGTTTGTGTCCTGTTGTTGCTGGTGAGTTTTTGTTCCTTTTCTTTTAATTTGCAATTGTGCTGATTGAAGGAAAGCCATGGAGAAGATTCAGAAGATATTTGAGGTTTATTTTTGTGTCAGAAGGTAAGAAGGGACCAGAGTTTGTGTGGTTGTTGTGTTTGCTTCCTCATTGGGTAAGTTGGCACTTACACTTTTTTTATTGAATAAAAATGTGCTTAAATATGTTTCTGACCCCTGGTGATCTTTGCACCTGTGCTCATCTGTTTAGGGAACTGATTCTTGTGGATGGTGTTTTGTTCTTCATGGGAAGAGAACTGGAGTTCCCTTGAAGGATGACTTAAGGTGCTGTTCTGGAGGGGAAAAGACAGAAACTGCAGATGTGATGCTCGGTGTTAGTGGTTCTGCTCCAGAGCTGCAGGAGTTGCATGTCAAGTTACGGCTGTGGTTAAATCAATGCATTTAATTCTAAGGTTCTTTCAGATTCCGTCCATAAATGTTTGGGCTTGTAGGTGTCCTGGCAAGGATCCTGAGCCCCAGAAGTAGCCTGTCCAGCACCAGCAAGGTGTGTGCGATAAGTTTACTTCTGTGTAAAGTTAGCAAAATGTTTGCTGTCTTTACCTGTTGTAATTTTAAATGCTTGTAGTTTTCCTGCTGTGAAAATAAAGTGTCTATGTACACCCTGATATCAGTGTCACTTTAGTTTTAGTTTATCCTTTTCCTGTTACACATTTTTCTACGTTTGACTCAGTCTGATGCAGTGACTCTTTAGTGCAAAGATAATCTTCAGTGTTCTAAATATTGCAGTTGGAAATCCTTCACTTTGAGATGGACTTGCAGTATTTCTGTCTGCATTTTGGAATGTTTAATTCAAACTTAATAGTTCAACCATTCATTGGTCAGAAATGACCAGGATGTCTGACGTTTTAAGCTGCGCATCGCACATGAATTAGATCTGTAGCCTTTTTTTTCTGTGAAACTCTGCCAGGTGTCCGGCCAATCATACGATGCAATTATGCATCGAATCACGGCATTGACAGTACTTGCTCTGCCCGTACACGCTATAGAACGTAAAACTGGAGTTAATTTGATGCTAACATGCTAACGCCTTATCATGGCGTCTCCTCACCAAAGTAAAAGCGATGTGGTTCTTGAACATCTGCTCTGCAAAACCTGCAGCAAAGCCAAAGTAGGAAGTGACTATTCCAGTGGAAAATATGGACTAAATGGAAGCATTGATGGCTGTTCTGGTTGCCATCTGATAAGTCCTCTATGGAGGAGTCTGGTGAGTGACCTCCACAGAGATGTTTGACTTTGACCCGCTGTTTCTTCACTGCAACTATCTTTGTCCCAGTGAGGCTCTCAGCCTCGCCATGTCGTGACACATTGTCTGCAAACTGTTCTGGCAAAGCTGAGTTTCTTTCAGCTGAAGCTCTGTTTATTTTTTTTTTCTTGTAAGAAAAAGACATTTACACTTGATTCGCTGAACCGTCGGCAGAATGGAGTTGCTGAACTGGAAGTTAGCGGCGGAAGCTTTGAGTGCTAGTTCAGGGCAACTAAATTTTAAATGTGTAGCTGTGATGCCAAAGAATGCAATGGGTCTTTATGTTGATCCTTTCAGTGTTGAATGACACTTAAAGGTGTTAAGAACCTACAGGTAAGTGCTGGGCAAGGAGTTGGCTTGCAAACCCTTTTGGAGTCTCAAGGAAGCTGCTGGAAGAGAAACCCAGTGGTTGGCGCTCACCTCTGAAGGAAGACCTCAACCGCCACAAGGGATACATACAGCGGGAGAGACCAAGACCTGCAGATGTTGATCCCTGACTGGGTCGCGGTGCTGTTGTATGAAATTGTGTCCAGAGGGGCTGAGCAGGAAGACTGACTGCCTTGGCCCTACCTGGGTGTGAAGGGGAAACACCACTTGTTTTTTTTTTTTGGACCAAAATGTAAATAAGCTTTTCTGCTTCACAGCCAGAAGGTCCAGATAGATAGAAATGCCATCATTTGTAAAACGTCTGATTCTGTCATATAACCCAGAACCCACATAAGCATCAATCACCTGTCGGACAATTTATTGACCCTCAACTCTTCAGGACTGGTGTTCTGTCAAGTTGATCTTTTCCTTTCCATGACTTCAGAGAGATTTCTGGATATACAAGTCTGTATCCACATTGTGGAGAAGGTTCCGTTCCCAGACGACAAAATACGGTTGTCGGTATGTTTTTATGCATGCGAAGAAATGACATTTAGTGATTATTTTTCCCTCCTAAGTGTTTTGTGTAAAGTTAGCAAAATATATATTTTTTTTTAATGCTTAAGTAAAATAAAGTATCCATGTGCAAAATCAGTGGTGGCTGATGTGGCTCAAAACCTAAGTGCTTCATCCATTTTAAGTACTTTTCTCTAAGTGTAAGGTTAGACACTTGCAACCTGGATTTCTGCACCTGACCGGAAAGCTCAGTGTCTCACTGACATTTGGTGATTTTTTTTCTGAATCAAAACCTAAGTCCTTTTGCCTAAATACTTTCTAGCTGACGCACCATGCTCTGCATCTTGCCTAAGATTTTTTAATTTCTAAGTGTAGGGTTGTATACGTGCAACCCGGAATAATTGACCTGACCGGTTAGCTTGGTGCAATAAGCTGCCGACGCTGCAAGTGGATACTGCTGGTTCGAGTCCAGTGCTGGTCAACAACCTTGTTGGGTCCCAAACCCCGATGAGAAGCTAATCTAGTCCCAGCATCTCATTTGGGCGGAGCTCAGAGATGGTGTAGTGGGTTCAGGTCTCGCTTTGCCAAATGTATCTAAGTACAATTTTTTGCCTTAAGCCACTGACGCTGTATGTGGATACGGCTGGTTCGAGTCCAGCACCGGTTAAAAACAGCCCCGTCGGGTACCCAACCCGACGCAAGGCCGAATGCCAGGTCGGGTCCCAACCCCGATACAAGGCCGACGCGGGGGAGTGTCAGGCAAAGCAAGGAGCAGGGCGAGAGGCAGACAGGCCGAGAGGTAGGGAGGAGGGGGCCCCACTAACCACGGCCCCCCGGGGGGACTTCGGCGGTAGAGAGAGGGGGGGGGGGGATTTCTCTAGCCGCCCTGCTAGAGAAATTAAAAAAAACAAAAAAGTGCAATTTGACTTAGGTTTTTCCACATAGGGGCCCTGGACACACATTTGGCTGGATACTTTATTGAATTTGAGGAAAAGAGAACAAGACAAAATGTAAAAAAAAAAATGTACAAACAGTAGAAAAAAAGAACAGGAGAAAAAATTAAAAGATGCAAAATAAGAAAAAAAAATTAAAGTTAAAAAAAGGACAAGAAAAAATAAAGACAAAATAAAAAACAATTAGAGTTACAATAGAAAAAAAATACAAAACATGTTTAAAAACACAACCATTTACAATTAGGAAAAACATACAGCAACAGGATTTACTCACTTTGCACCAAACTACCCAGACTGCAGACACTACCTTGGCTCTCTTACAGATGCTACTTCTGGGGTTCAACACACCTACAAGCACAAACACAACATTTAGCCATGCAGTGTCAAACAACACCTTACAATTGAACACATAACATTGATTTGCACACATACAGAGAAACACTGCTCAGCTCGCACCTGCTCCCAATTACCTGCTACATATAATCTATGACAATATTCCCTTTTCATAGCAGTGTAGTAGTTAAAATATCAAAATATAAAAAAGTATATATATATATATATATATAAATATAAAGGTAGCAAGACATCCACAAATAAATAGACAACAGATACTACAACAACAACAACAACAACAACATTAGGGATAATAATGGACATCTTCAGCCCTACTCATCTCACTCAGCCCCAAACCCCCCCAAAAAAGATGAACAATGTAATAAATAAATGTATGTATGTATTTGGTTGTGAGATGATTATTTGGTTGAGTGGTCACTTCTGACTTACGACTGCTGGTACTTTGTATCTTCGGTGACTGAATTGCACTTCTTGGAAGTCCCTTTGGTTAAAAGCGTCTGCCACATGACTGGAATGTAATGTAATGACAACACACTATATGGCCATACCATATCATACCGGATCGGTCGAGGACCGGGTGAACAACGACCGGCAGTGGTACTAATGATCTACAGGGTCTTCTTCTTCTTCTTCTTTGGCAAATCAACTTTCTCCATCTAATCCTATTCTCTGTATCCTCCTCTCACACCAACTACCTTCATATCTTCTCTCACTACCTCAATAAATCTCCTCTTTGGTCTTCCTCCAGACCTCTTGCCTGGCAGCTCCAATTCCAGCATCCGTCTACCAATAGATTCTCTATCCCTCCTCTGTCCATGACCCAACCATCTCAGTCTGGCTTCTTTGACCTTCTCTCCAAAACATCTAACATGCGATGTTCCTCTGATGGACTCATTCCTGATCCTCTCCACCCTGGTCACTCCCAAAGAGAACCTCAACATCTTCATCTCTGCAACCTCTAGTTCTGCTTGCTGTCTTTTGGTCATTGTAATAGTTTCTAGTCCATATATCATCGCTGGTCTCACCACTGTCTTGTACACCTTTCCTTTTATTCTGGCTGATGTTCTTCTATCACATAGTAACCCTGACACTTTTCTCCACCCATTCCAACCTGCTTGGACCCGTCTCTTCACCTCTTTTCCACACTCTCCGTTGCTCTGGACTATTGACCCTAAGTACCTGAAATCCTCCAGCTTCTTGA
The DNA here is from genome assembly GCF_037954325.1 of Fistularia commersonii. NCBI lineage: Eukaryota > Metazoa > Chordata > Actinopteri > Syngnathiformes > Fistulariidae > Fistularia > Fistularia commersonii. The sequence continues at coordinate 388,794 of NC_141287.1, forward strand.
TCTCCACTCCCTGTAGCCTCACCGTTCCACCCGAGTTCCTCTCATTCACACACATATATTCTGTCTTGCGGCGACTAACTTTCATTCCTCTCCTTTCCAGAGCGTACCTCCACCTCTCTAGATTTTCTTCTACCTGTTCTCTGCTCTCACTACAGATCACAATGTCATCCGCAAACATCATGGTCCATGGGGACTCCTGTCTAACCTCATCTGTCAGCCTATCCATCACCATTGCGAACAAGAAGGGGCTTAGCGCTGATCCCTGATGGAGTCCCACCTCCACCTTGAACTTCTCTGTTACCCCTACAGCATACCGTACCAGTGTCTCACAGCTAGCATACATGTCCTGCACCACTTCAACACTACTCTGCCACTCAAGACTTCCTCATTCTACACCAGATCTCCTCTTTTGGTACCCTGTCATATGCTTTTTCTAGGTCTATAAAAACACAATGCAGCTCCCTCTGACCTTCTCTGTACTTCTCTATTAGCATTCTCAATGCAAATACTGCATCTCGGAGAGGCTTGGAGAGACACGGGCCAGTGCCGCCCTGAGGCTGCATTATTCTCCGAAAATACAATGGTGTAGGAAAATTATCTGACACTTTCCTTTTTTCAAACTACTGGTGGTAAATGAAGATTGTGCATCTTTGAAATGTGGCTCCAAGTTTTCCTGCCTGTTAGTGAAGTGTTTGTGTGAGAGTCAGAGAACCGTGTCTTTACACTCAGAGGTTTTTGTACGACGGCTCAATGAGTTTGTGTCACTGTGGTGGACGTTCGGCGGTGGAACCAGACTGGATGTGGGAGGTGAGTGAAATCTTTGACTTTGTCGATGTTACTCCAGACTTTTTTTGAGTTTTCCCGTGAAAACAGTTGGGTCTCCAGTGAGATCAGGTCGATTTGAGCTGAAGGACAAAGTGGACGGAGGCTTTCAGGTGGAAGAGTGGGGATAGAAGCAGTCGGACGTAGAAGAAGAGCCTGAATCCTGGCTGATATCAGACTATGATCTTCAGGCTGGTAGGTTGAGTTTGTGCCGATAAAGTCCGAGAGTCGTCTCTCTCTCCAGTCGGAGAGGTTTGTCGGGCGCCTACATCACTTTGTGTCACCGTGGTGGACTTTTGGTGGAGGAACCAGACTGTCAAAGCCACACTGAAGCTGCTGAAGTGAAATGAGGTTCTCAAACGTGTGAAGTTGTGGCTGTTTTTCTGCAGAATTTCTGTGAAGACGCCGTCGCAGAGAGAGCAGATTAAGGCGGGTGTTTGAACATGTGCTGAACTGCTTTATCAGCTTGGATACTGATGGAAATGTGGTTGGAAAGAAGTCAAGTCTTTCATAGACGATTGAAATCCTCGTGAAGACGGACTGATGGTCGTCTCTGCACGTCAGATTTCTTTTTAATGTTTTTCACACTTTGGAGGGATTTGATAGAAGGTCGTGTCAAACTGTTTCTGCTATATCTGCCCGTTTGCAGACTTTCAGTCGACTTGCATGAGAGGCTTCTTGCAGGGAAGTGAAACACTGTGTGAGTGAGTGAGTGACTGGTGGAGCAGAACAACATCTGACAGGAACTCCTTAGGAGGAGATGGTCTCTAAAACAGGAAAGAGGTTTGATTGACAGCTGGAACAGAGTCAGACGTCAGATCACGATAGCATTTTTAAGCTTCAAGCACTTCCGGGTTGCAAGTCGCACCCTCGTCTCCTCGGCCGCGGAGTGCTGATGGAAAGTTGTCAAGGTCCCGATCTAACCTGCCCGCCTTCTTCTAGGTGATGTTGTCCGTCCCACCCTGACGGTACTGCCCCCGTCCAGCGAGGAGCTGGAGGACGGCGACGCCACCGTCACCTGTCTGGCCGACAACGGCTTCCCCTCAGACTGGAGTCTGGCCTGGAAGGTGAACGGAGGAAGCAGCGGCAACTGGGAGCAGACCGAGAGCCGTGGGCCGCCGGGGAAGGACGGCCGCTACAGCTGGAGCAGCACCCTGAGGCTCTCTGCAGACCAGTGGACCAAGGTGGACTCTGTGACCTGTGAGGCCACCAAGAGCTCCCAGACTCCACTCAGTGAGACACTGACCACAGCCCAGTGTCTCCAGTCCTGACCCCTCTCTCTGCTCGGACCTCCACACCTATTTCTCTTGGCAACTCTTTGCCCTCCTCTGTCCCATCACATGTTGATTTCCTTTGTTTCAAGATAATAAACACCTTCTCATCAAATCGACACTTGTTGTTGTCTCTCACTTATACGGTTTTTGGAATTTTTTGCCTTGATTGACCAAAGACACAGGCAGATGAGAGTCAAGAGTGGAGGTAGTAGTTGTTTGGGGTTCTTAGTCAACAGAAGGTGACCTCCTGGCAACTGGGCGAGTCAGAGGCTGCTGCCTTGATATTGGTCATGATTGCTAATCAGGTGAGGACAAGTGTGCGTCTTGAGCAAGGAGACAAAGAGCACACGGAAAGTACAGTGCCGTCATGGACCAAAGGTGTGTACAAGTTAAAATGGTCTTTTAGTTTCTCCTCAGTCACAATGACCCTGAAAATAGTGTGCACATTTCAGCAGATCCTTTGGTCACAGGGTTTTAGGAGGTCAGTGTCACATTTGCTCAACCAGCAGAGACGTGTCCCAAAAGGATCCATGTCAGGACCACTATCTGCCACCTTTTGTCACCAGTAGAATAAATGGTGTTCAGTCACCTCAGTAAAGAGGAACCCTTTGGGCAGATCTGCGTCATAGGACATCAGTGCCGGATGACTTTCGATGGCCTTTCTGCTCCACCTGCTTTAAGGGACTTCTCATAAACATCTTCCAGCTATCTCCTCTTCTGATGACACACTGCTTGACCAGAGAGTATTCTGAAGATCACTGTGTTTCTGATAGTTACAAACCCTTGCTGCTAGATGTACTCTCTCTTTCTTATCCTCCTTCAGGCCTGGTTCTCCACCTCTTTCTGCTCAATAGCCTCCATCTTTTCTAAAGAGTATCAAAGAAAGACATTGAGCGTCTTTATTGGACTTTTGTTGATGGGAGCTCTCTGATGTTGGATTGCTGACAAAAGGACATTTGTGGATGAATGTAATGAAATCATTTCATGAGGGAGTCTTGTTTTACAAAGAATGACAGATGTCACACAACTTGTGGTGAGCAGAGACCCGACACTGGTCCTCAGTGAAGTGTGTCAGTCTCTGCAGCAGCAGACACTTCACTTTCACTTCAGTCTGACTGAAGGGGTTTTTGTACGACGCTTTTTCACTGTGTGAACGTCCTCTGACTGTTGATCCTATGGTAACTTTGACAGTAATAAACTGCTGCATCTTCAGTCTGGACTCCTCTGATGGTCAGAGTGAAGTCAGAGTTTGATCCACTGCCTGAGAAACGATCTGGAATTCCTGATGCTCGACGTGTAGCAAGGTAAATGAGGCGTTTAGGAGATTGTCCTTCTTTCTGTTGGTACCAGGCTAATCTCGGACCATTGCTATCAGAGTACACATTCTGACTGGTCCTACAGGAGATGGAGACGGGGTCTCCTGGAGCAGAGCTCTTTGCTGCAGGCTGAGTCACCGTGAACTGACCTCTGGACTCTGAGGATACAGACACACAAAGTGAAAGAGACTCCACGGCTTTGCGGGCTTCATCTCACACATAGTGATGTTGAGAGAGGAGAGGAGGTGGACTCTCTGGACTTTACCTGTGAAGCAGCAGCAGAGGAGAGTCCAGATGAGGACGGAGACCCGCGTCATGTTTGTGATGAGGAGGATTTGTGATGAAGGACGGCTGTCAGTCATCCAGGGTCCAAGTGTCAGGACTATAAAGAGTCCCAGAGCACTGGAGCATGGAGCTGCTGATGCAAAGCGTCTCTATGGAAATCAACGCCTGACTCCAGCCAGCACTTTCAGGGAGGTCTCATCCATGCAGATGGTTGGTTGTTCATGCTTCTTTTTGTTTCTCCTTTTGTTTTTTTTTTTATTTAACCTTTATTTAACCAGGAAAAAAAGTCCCGTTGAGATTAAAAACCTCTCTTACAAGGGAGTCCTGGCCAAGGGGCAGCAGTAAGTTACAGACAGAACAACATTACAAACAGTTAAAAGAAGCAATTACATTTTGACAAGTTGACCTCTAGTGTTCTTAGTTTGGTTTTAAAAGCATTTAGTGAGATAAAATAAGGGAGTTTCCAGTCTTTTTGAAGTCTGTTCCATGCAGTGGGGGCAGCACAGGCAAAAGCCCTTTTCCTTTGTTCTGTGCTTGCAAAAGGGACATAAAGCAACAGTCGATCATGTGATCGCAGCAGGTGAGAATCAACAGTCCGCCTTGTGACTCAGTCACAGATGTACGAGGGCAGCAGCCCAAGCACGGCCTTATAAATAAAAGTGTACCAATGCCCCGACCTCCCGGTGCACAAAGAAGGCCATCCAACACGGGAATATAATTCACAATGATGTGTTAACCATCTACAACTTGTTATGAACCTCAGCGAGGCGTGATACACGGTGTCGACTTTTTGAAGACTTTGAGCAGAGGCGTTCATGTACAGCAGATCACCGTCATCTAAAATAGCTAAAAAAGTTGCTTCTTAACATTAGAGGAGAAAAACAACTTGTTTCGAAAAAGAAAACCCAGTTTAAATTTTTTCACAAGACAGTCAATATGGGGCTTGAATGTCAAAGAGTCATCAAGTAAAACCCTGAGGTATTTCTATTCATGCACCCGCTCGATGACACTTCCCTTGAAAGTTGACACCACGGGAAGATCTGTAGGGACCTTCTTGCTTTTTGGAAAGATCATGAGCTTTGTTTTGTCAGCATTTAGAATCAGTTTTAGCTGCACTAGTGCGAGCTGAATCGCATCAAAAGTTTCTGCACAGATTCAATTGCTTTCACAGGGGTGGATCCAAAGCAGTAGATGATTGTGTCATCAGCATAAAGATGAACATTGGCATCTGACAGATTTTTTCCTAGTTCATTAATGTACAAAATGAACTAGAGGGGTCTAATATTGAACCCTGTGGCACCCCCTTTTGGACACTCAAAGAGTCAGAAACCAGACCATCACATTTAACGCACTGAGTTCTGTCACTCAAGTAATTTCTAAACCAAGAAAGTACAGAGCGACAAAATCCAAAACTGCTGATCCGATGCATTAAAACAGCATGATCTACAGTATCAAAAGCTTTCGACAAATCAATAAAAAGCCAGGCATAATATTGCTTCTTATCAAGAGCAGAATGTATGTCATTGACCACCTTTGTGGCTGCTGTGATGGTGCAACTGTTTTTTCCTTAAACCTGATTGCAAATTTCAAAGAAGTTCACTAGAAAAAACTTTTAGCTGATCACAAACAAGGGGTTCAATAATTTTTGATAAGACACACAAATTGGATATTGGTCTGTAGTTACAGTGGAATGAAAAAGTTTGGCCACCCCTGATCATTTTCAAGATTTTCCTTTATAAGTCATTGGTTGTTCGTCTCAGCAATTTCAGTTTAATATATCATATAGCAGACAAACATAGTGATATTTGAGAAGTGAAATGAAGTTTATAGTATTTACAGAAAGTGAGCAATAATTATTTAAACAAAAGTAGGCGGGTGCATAAATTTGGGCACCCCAACAGAAAAATTACATCAATATTTAGTAAATTCTCCTTTTGCAAAAATAACAGTCTCTAAATGCTTCCTGTAGCTTCCAATGAGGGTCTGGATTCTGGGTGAAGGTATTTTTGACCTTTCTTCATTACAAAACATCTCCAGTTCAGTCAGGTTTGATGGTTTCTGAGGATGGACAGGCCGCTTTAAATCACACCACAGATTTTCAATAATATTCAGGTCTGGGGACTGAGATGGCCATTCCAGAATGTTGTACTTGTTCCTCTGCATGGATGCCTTAGTAGAATTTGAGCAGTGTTTAGGGTCGTTGTCTTGTTCAAGTATCCAGCCCCGGCGCAACTTCAACTTTGTCACTGATTCTTGAACATTGTTCGTACGTATCTGCTGATACTGACTGGAATCCATGCGACCTTCAACTTTAACAAGGTTGCCAGTCCCTGCACTGGCCACACAGCCCAACAGCATGATGGAACCACCACCAAATTTTACTGTGGGTAGCAAGGGTTTTTCTTGGAATGCTGTGTTCTTCCGCCATGCATACCACCTCTTGTTATGTCCAAATAACTCAATTTTAGTTTCATCAGTCCACAGCACCTTATTCCAAAATGAAGCTGGCTTGTCCAAATATGCTTTAGCGTACCTCAAGCGACTCTGTTTGTGGCGTGTGCGCAGAAAAGGCTTCTGCCACATTACTCTCCCACACAGCATGTCCTTGTACAAAGTGTGCTGAATAGTTGAACAATGCACAGTGACACCGTCTGCAGCAAGATCATGTTGTAGGTCTTTGGAGCTGGTCTGTGGGTTGAGTTTGACTGTTCTCACCATCCTTCGCCTCTGCTTATCTGTGATTTTTCTTGGCCTGCCACTCCGGGCCTTAACTAGAACTGCGCAGTGGTCTTCCATTTCCTCACTATGTTTCTCACAGTGGAAACTGACAGCTGAAATCTCTGAGCTAGCTTTTTGTATTCTTCCCTTAAACCATGATGTTTAGGTCATTTGACATTTGACAGTTGTTTTGAGGCTCCCATGTTGCCACTCTTCAGAGAACATGCAAAGGGAGCAACTTGCAACTGGCCACATTGAATACCCTTTCTCATGACTGGCTTCACCTGTGTATGTAAGTCAAGGGTCAATGGCCTTACCAAACAAATTTTGTGTTCCAATAATTAGTGCTAAAGGTATTCAAATCAATAAAACAACAAGGGTGCCCAAATTTATGCACCTGCCTACTTTTGTTTAAATAATTACTGCTCACTTTCTGTAAATCCTATAAACTTCATTTCACTTCTCAAATATCACTATGTTTGTCTACTATATGATATATTAAACTGAAATTGCTGTCATGAACAACCAATGACTTATAAGGGAAAATCTTGAAAATAATCAGGGGTGGCCAAACTTTTTCATACCCCTGTAGTTAAAACCGCTGGGTCACCTCCCTTTAGTCAAGGAGTAACAAAAGCCGATTTCCAAATGGCTGGAATTTCGCCACTTTGGGTGGAGGGATTGAAGAGGACTGTAAGGGGCTGTGCTCCAAAATCTGCTGCTATTTGCAGAAAATAAGATTCTATCATATCTGGACCAGAGGGTTTTTCTATGATCTAAAGTTTTGAGTGCTTTATGCACTTGCTGCACGGTAAAAGGAATAAAATTGGAAGGGATCCCCAGAAAACAATTGAGGATCTGTGCAGGAGTTTACAGAAGCTGCACCTTTTTGATCAAACAAAGATCCGCACAAGATAAAATGTTTGTTAAAGCAATTTAATATTTCAGCTTTTGCATGGACCGGGACCGAGTCCTTCAGAACAAATTTTGGAAGGTCTGTGCAGACTTAATTACTGATAAAGACTTTATCATCTTCCAAAATTTGTATGGATTATTGAGATTGTCAGTTGTGACGGATAAGTAATATTCCGATTTGGCCTTTTTGATAAGAGAAGTACATTTATTTCTTAGTTGCCTGAAAACAGTCCACTCGGCTGCAGCATCACTTCTCCTAGCTTTGGCCCATGCCAAGTTGCGCTGATGGATCATGTCTGACAACTCTGGAGAAAAGCAGGGATTTTCACGTCCTTTCACTCTAAATTTCCTGATCGGAGCATGCTTGTTCACAATACTCATAAAAGTTTCCTTAAAGAAAGTCCAAGCAAGCTCGACATCCAGGAGCTTGTTCACTGAATTGTTTAAAGTTTCTCTTGTGGCAGTGGTGGGCTGTCAGGGCCTGCAAGGCCTTCTCTGCTGGCCTAAAGAATATCTAAATCACAAATTCAGTTAATAATATTTTCTCCATGAATACTTCTGAAATAATTCCAAATGGTCTGTTCACTTCCTTTCATAGCTTTTCTCCTGGTTGTGCCGCTTCCAGACATGCATTTTCATATAAAAGCATTTAACCAATCACATTTCAGCCATCATCTGTTGCCAGGCAGGGTCAAAGTCAAAGGAGTCTGGCTGGGGGGGGCTGCACAATCAATTCTAAAAGCCCTTTACGGATCCTTCGCCATCCTGTCGGGACTTCACTCCCCCCTGGTGCTCGGGTTCCCCTGGCAGCAGATACACAATCCCCACATCGACTGGACAGCCGGTAAGATCCGGACCTGGAGCACATCATGTCATGTAACCTGTCTGACCTCTGCCCCAACCCCCGGTAGTCTCGCAGCCCCAGAGCAACCATCAACCCCAGACCTATCCTGCGTCCCTCTCGATTATCATGACCTTGCCCCGGTCTTCGACAAAGACCAAGCCCTGACCCTCCCCCCTCACCGGCCTTATGACTGCGCCATAGACCTACATCAGGACGTAGTTCTACCCAGAGGTCGACTATACAACCTGTCAAAACCAGAGAGGACCGCCATGGAAGAGTATATTAGAGATTCCCTGGCGGCGGGGTTGATTCGACCATCCTCCTCCCCGGCCGGGGCGGGGTTCTTTGTGGGGAAGAAGGATGGGGGCCTCAGACCCTGCGTGGACTACCGGGGTCTGAACAGGATCACCATCCGGAACAGGTACCCACTTCCCCTTATTGATTCGGCCTTTACCCCCCTCCATGGGGCCCAGATTTTCACTAAATTGGATCTAAGAAACACGTATCATTTAGAGATCGGTATGGACCCCTCCAAGATAGCGGCGAAGGACTGGCCGGAGCCCGAGGACCGCAAGCAGCTGCAGCGGTTCCTGGGCTTCGCCAATTTCTACCACCGCTTCATTCAGAACTACAGCCAAATTGCCGCAAGACTCGCTTCTCATGGACCCCGGCCGCCCGCAACGCATTCCTGACCCTCAAGACTCAGTTCCCCACCACTCCAATCCTCACTCAACTCGACGCCTCACTTCAGTTTATCGTGGAGGTCGACGCCTCGGATACCGGTGTGGGGGCGGTGTTGTCTCAGCACTCCGGCAGGGACAGCAAGCTCCATCCCTGTGCCTTTTTTTCAAAAAAGCTGTCGCCGGCCGAGCGGAACTATGACGTGGGAAACAGGGAGCTGCTGGCCGTCAAGCTGCCGCTGGAGGAGTGGAGACACTGGCTGGAGGGGGCGGAGATGCCGTTCCTGGTCTGGACCGACCACCCGAACCTGGCGTACCTGCGGACCGCCAAAAGATTGAACCCCAGACAGACCAGGTGGGCACTCTTTTTCGATCGCTTCAATTTTTCCTTGTCATACCGACCAGGTGATCAAAATATTAAGCCTGTAGCCTTGTCCCGTGTCCACTCTAAAGAGGAGGGTTCTGAGTCACCCGAGCCCATCCTGTCTCCGTGCCACCTGGCCGGCCTGGTCTGGGATGTAGAAGCCGCGGTCCAACAGGCCCAAAGGAACCAGGTATTTCCGGAGGCCGGACCCCCGGGGACGACGTTCGTCCCGGAGACAGCCCCGGCCGACGTCCTCCGGTGGGCCCACTCCAGCCAGCTATCGTGCCACCCAGGGAGGTACAGAACTCTGAGGGTGGCACAGCGGAGATTCTGGTGGCCCTCCATGTCCCGTGACTGCTGCCGGTATGTTTCAGCCTGCTCCGTCTGTGCCCAGAACAAGTCCTCCACCCAACCTACCTCAGGGTGGTTACTGCCCCTCCCGATTCCCCGGCGACCTTGGTCCCACATTGCTTTAGATTTTGTTACTGGTTTACCGCCCTCTAAGGGACACACAGTTATCCTGTCCATTATTGATCGTTTTTCTAAATTCGCGCACCTCATTCCACTTCCCAAACTTCCCTCCGCACTAGACACGGATAAATTATTAGTCTCTCACGTTTTCGCGCTCATGGTATCCCTGTAGACATTGTTTCCGATAGAGGTCCTCAGTTCACGTCCCGCGTTTGGAAGGCTTTTTGTTTAGCAATTGGGGCCAAGGTCAGCCTGTCATCCGGATTCCACCCCCAAAGTAACGGCCAGACGGAGCGGCTGAACCAGGAGGTGGAGGCGGCCCTCCGCTGCGTCACCTCGAGAAACCCCAGCTCCTGGAGTGATCACCTTCCCTGGGTGGAGTACGCGCACAACACCCTCCCCAGCGCCGCTACCCAGCTCTCGCCTTTTCATTGCACGTATGGCTACCAACCTCCCTTGTTTCCCGAGCACGAACTAGAGATCGCGGTTCCCTCGATCGGCGTCCATCTCCGCAGGTACGCTCGGACCTGGCGTCAGGCACGCGCCGCCCTCCTCCGTGCTTCCCGGCGAACTTAGACACAGGCTAACCGCCGCCGATCCGAGGCGCCGATCTACACCCCGGTCACAAGGTTTGGCTCTCAACCCGGGACCTTCCTCTGAAGGCATCCCCCGAAAAACTTTCCCCGCGATTCATTGGCCCATTCGAAATCACCGCAATTATTTATCCGTCTCTGACTCCCGCCTTCACTAAAGATCCACCCCACTTTTCCCAGGTCAAATCGGTCCGCTGGCCCCTCCCGTTCCCAATCCCCCTCCTCTCCGTTTTCTGGATGGTGATCCTGTCTAAGCAGTCTCCAGCCTCCTGGACGTTTGCCGCTGAGGTCGGGGGCTGCAATATCTGGCGGACTGGGGGGGCTATGGCCCGGAGGAGAGGTCCTGGGTTCCGGCTCGGCGGATTCTGGACCCCTCACTAATCCGGCAGTTCCACCGCGACCACCCAGGCCGGCTCCACGGGGCGCCGAGAGGCGCCCGTTGAGGGGGGGGTACTGTCAGGACCTCCTCTCGGCAGCCGAGAGGAGACACTTAACCCCAATTAATAATCAGCGCCAGCTGCCGCTCATCAAGATCTCTTTAAAGAGCAGGGGCTCCACCCGACCTTGTGAGACCACCGTGTTGACTCTTGGACCCGACCCTGCAAAATCCCGATTACCGATCAAAAATAAAGAGACTCTATCAAACTCCAGTTCTGGTGGTGTGGTTCCCTGTCCGAGTCCTTCCGAGCCGTGACATTTATCTGGAGGAACAGACCACACCATCTAAAAAAATCAGATATGGTAAAAGAAACAAGTGAAAGAGGGCTGAAAGTGATAGAGTTGGACTGCCTGAATGGGACTTTGAAGGTGAACTGGTTGAAATCCTGGATCAAACATCATTCTTTCTGGTATTGTACTCCAAACTACTTATTCAACAAAGTCGGCGGCCTGAGTCTTCTGCTTATGCCTGACTTTGATATCAACAAGATTCCTGTCAAATTTTTAGAGTTTCATTAACAAATATTATTGTACTGGAAAATACGTACACAATGTCTCACCACACAGTACAATAATTTGGAACAATAGATATGTACTGCATGGCAACAAATCTCTGTTTTACAAGGAATGGTTTGAGAAATGTATATGGTCAATAATTGACTTGATGGATGACAATGGCAGTCCTCTAGACTATGAACAGTTCTGTACTACACACAGATTTAAGCCTCCCATATTAGAGTTCATAAAGTTACGAAACGCACTGCCTCGACAATTTGTATTCCTGACCAAAAATATAATGACGCACCGAACCGTACAACCACAGTTACCCCAACTATCACTCCAGGGGATCTCAATTCTGGACAGAAAGTGCACCAACTCCTTTATTAGGAAATGTTTGACAGGAAACTTATTCACTGGACGTCAAAATAAAAATAATATTTTAAATAAATTTGATAAGTAATCAATTGCCACCCTGCGAACTATGTATCTGACTCTACTCATACCCCCCAAGGCAAAAGAGACCCACTTCAAAATTATGAATGACATCTACCCATCTAAGGAATTATTGAGGGTACGCTTTAATTTTGAAGATAATATTTGTACATTTTGTGAAGACAACATTGAAACCACCGACTATATATTTTTCTCATGTGAAAAAGTACAGGGCTTTTGGGCTAAACTCAAAAATGGGTTAAAGATAATTTCCATCGTCACCAGTTTCCTTCTGAAGAGATGATATAACATTTGATTTACTTTTAAGCAACATAACAGATGAACTCTGTGTCAATGTTATTTTAGGCCTGGCCAAGTTCTTCATCCACAAAAACAGAATGCAAAAGAGTTCCCCAAATTTTAATTCATAAACAATTTTGAATTATAAAAAAAAATCCTTAAAACTTATGGAAAAATCCAAAAACCAAAAAATATTCAGTTTGATGTCTGAGATTCCTTGTGAACCACAACTTAATGACATGTTATATTCCCCTTGCAATTTTTTTTTTTTTCGTTTAGAATTTCATTTGTCTGTCTATTTAATCATTTCCTTTTGATATCTTTTTTTATCTAGCATTATAAATTTCTCACAAACCGTTAACACTATTAACTTCTGATTACATACAGAACGAATGTCCTTATGTCCTTTGCTTCCTCATCCTTGGTTGTTTCATTGACATTCAGTTCTACCTTGCCATGTTTATTTGTACATTTGTATATTTGTGTGTACTATTTATGTTCAATTAAAAGAAAAAAAAAAAGAAAGAAAGAGAGGCTGAGAAAATCTCCATGTCTCTCTCTCTCTCCCCCCTTAATGCCCCCCTCTTCCTCCTCACGCCGGCCAACGCGACGCGATTCTCGCCGTTGTTGTGGAAGTAGGGTAAAGGATTCCCCGCGTCGGTGCGAGCGATGCGTTTCAAGGCGTATTGCATGTGTGTGTGTGGAGCGGGGGGGGGGGTCTACAGGACCCCGCAGACCGGCAAAGGTGCACCTTCTCCGGACATCGATCCCCGAAACGTCGGCGTGGAGCTCCCGGAGCTGCCGGCGAGTACATGTGAATGAATGGAGGAGCTAATGTGTGTGTGGTGGGGGAGTGGAGTTAAGAGTGGAGTTAAGGTGTGTGTGCGTGTGCGTGTGTGTGTGTGTGTGTGTGTGTGTGCGTGTTTGTTTCTCGACTAAAGAGAATTGGACGTTATGACACAACTTCATACCTATTGTAACAAACCTAGCGTGAATGAGGGTGAAAGACAAAAAATAATTCAATTACAATCGAGTCTGGACAACATATATACTCATAGATCCCGTGGTGCATTTGTTAGATCCAGAGCAAAATGAATCGAAGAAGCAGAGAAAAACTCGGCATATTTTTGTGGCTTGGAAAGAAGAGGACAAGAGAAAAATAGCCTCAGTTCTCTTCTAATTAACAACAAGGAAATTACAGATGAGGCTATAATGTCCTCAGAAATCTTTAAATTCTATAGCCACCTATACACTTCGAAATGGTCAAAAAGCGATTGTGACTCCTTTCTAACAGATATTGCTCAATATATCCCAAAAATAAACAACTACAAGCAAACCTGTGATAAGCATTTGCCTATTGCTGGACTCGACACTGCAGTGGGCCGACTATCTCCCAACAAAGCTCCGGGCTCAGATGGTCTCACAGGAGACTTCGACAGACACTTCTGGGAGGATATAAGGGAACTCCTCTATCATGTTTTCCTGGAAATCTTTGAAACTTGGTCGCTTCCGACAACAATGACACATGGGGTTATCATTTCCATCCCCAAGCCCGGTAAAGACCCTCGTCTTATTGAAAACAGAAGACCCATCACTCTCAGAAATTCGGATCATAAACTGTTTACCTACATCTTAGTTTCCCGTCTCCAATCAGGAATCTCAGACATTATTGCAGAGACACGATCGGGCTTTCTGAAGGACGATAAATCCACAATAATATAAAGCTTGTCATGGACATCATAGAATACAGAGACCTCATAGAAGATAATGGCTTCATATTCTTCTTGGACTTTTATACAACCTTTGACTCGGTCGAACATCCATTTATCATAGCGACGCTCGAACATTTTGGATTTGGTTTAAAATTCAGGAATGTGATCCGTGGGCTCTATGAGAATATTCATAGCTGTGTCACCCTGCCAAGCGGCACCACTCCGAGCTTCCATGTTGATGTGGGAATCCCCCAAGGTTGCCCCATCTCACCCTATTTATTTACACTTGCTACCGAAATGCTAGCCGTTTATGTTAAAAATAGCAAAGATATCCAAAAGTTAGACATGTTGGGGACAGAAATTGTTATTAGCCAGCTGGCAGATGACACAACCTTAGTTTTGAAAAATGAACATCAAGTCCCAATAAGCGTTGAAAAAATGAAAACATTCTCCAAGGCTTCAGGATTGTCGTTAAACTTAAAGAAATGCAAACTTCTTGCGCTGCATGACTCGCCACTAAAGGAAATCAGAAATGTTCTGATCAAATCAGAAATAAAATAATTGAGCATTTTCCTATCTAAGGACCAAAAGTTAAATCAATCTAGGAATATTGAATCTAAACTCAATCAAAGTAAAGCTAAATTGAATATATGGCTCCAAAGAGATTTACCAATATTAGGCCAGACATATTTGACTGAAATAGAATGTTTATCCAGATGTATATATCCAATGTATCCCAATGCTGCTCCAAATTCGTCCTCTTCTCCTTTCGGCCTTTCCCTTCAGGTGTCGCCACAGCGAGTCAACTTTCTCCATCTAACCCTATTCTCTGGATCCTCCGCTCTCATATCAACTACCTTCATATCCTCTCTTACTACGTCCATAAATCTTCTCTTTGGTCTTCCTTGAGACCTCTTGCCTGGCAGCTCCAAGTCCAGCATCCGTCTACCAATACATTGTCTATCCCTCCTCTGTACATGACCGAACCATCTCAGTCTGGCTTCTCTGACCTTCTCTCCAAAACATCTAACATATGCTGTTCCTCTGATAGCCTCATTCCTGATCCTATCCATCCTGGTCACTCCCAAGAGAACCTCAACATCTTCATCTCTGCAACCTCTAGTTCTGGCTGCTGTCTTTTGGTTATTGTAAGTGTTTCTAGTCCATACATCATCGCTGGTCTCACCACTGTCTTGTACACCTTTCCTTTTATTCTGGCTGATGTTCTTCTATCTCTTCGTACCCCTGACACTTTTCTCCACCCATTCCAACCTGCTTGGACCCGTCTCTTCACCTCTTTCCACACTCTCCGTTGCTCTGGACTGGTGATCCCAAGTACCTGAAATCCTCCCGCTTCTTGATCTCCACTCCCTGTAGCCTCACCATTCCACCCGAGTTCCCCTCATTCACACACATATATTCTGTCTTGATGTGACTAACTTTCATTCCTCTCCTTTCCAGAGCATACCTCCACCTCTCTCGATTTTCCTCTACCTGTTCTCTGCTCTCACTACAGATCAAAATGTCATCCGCAAACATCATGGTCCATGGGGATTCCTGTCTAACCTCTTCTGTCAGCCTGTCCATCACCATTGCAAACAAGAAGGGGCTCAGAGCTGATTCCTGATGGAGTCCCACCTCCACCTTGAACTTCTCTGTTACCCCTACAGCACAGCGTAACAATGTCTCACAGCTAGCATACATGTCCTGTACCATTTTAACATACTTCTCTGCCACTCTAGACTTCCTCATATAATACCACAGCTCCTCTCTTGGCACCCTGTCATATGCTTTTTCTAGGTCTACAAAAACACAATGCAGCTCCCTCTGGCCTTCTCTGTACTTCTCGATTAGCATTCTCAACGCAAATACTGCGTCTGTAGTACTCTTCCTAGGCATGAAGCCATACTGCTGTTCACAAATGCTGACTTTCGCTCTCAGTCTACTTTCCACTACTCTTTCCCATAACTTCATTGTATGGCTCATCGACTATATCCCTCTATAGTTGCCACAATTCTGCACGTCCCCTTTATTCTTAAAAGTAGGCACCATCACACTTTGTGTCCATTAATCAGGCATCTTCTCACTCTCTAAATAATCTAGTCAGAAAATCTACCGCTGCCTCTCCTAGACACTTCCACACCTCCACAGAAATATCATCAGGACCAACTGCTTTTCCACTCCTCATCCTCTTCAATGCCTTCCTCACTTCACTTTTACTAATTTGTTCTATTTTGTGGTCTACAGTAGTCATCTCTTCTACCCTTGCCTCTCTTTCATTTTCCACATTCATCAGCTCTTCAAAGTACTCTTTCCATCTTCCCATCACTCTTCTAGCATTTGTCAATACATTTCCCTCTCTATCCTTAATCACTCGGACCTGTTGTACATCCTTTCCATCTTTATCTATGTGTTTCGCCAACCTGTATAGATCATTCTCACCCTCCTTGCTATCAAACCGAGCATACAAGTCATCGTACGCCCTTTGTTTTGCCTTTGCTACCTCTATCTTTACCTTACGTTGTATCTCCCTGTTCTCTTCAGTCCTTTCAGTATCCCACTTCTTCTTTGCTAACCGCATTCTTTGTATATACTCCTGCACTTCCTCATTCCACCACCAAGTCTCCTTATTTACTTTCCTTCCAGATGACACACCAAGTACTCTTCTAACTGTTTCCCTGATAACACTAGCTGTAGTTGTCAAATCATCTGGAAGCTCACCCTGACCACCCAGACCCTTTCTCAACTCCTCCCTGACAACCATGCAACACTCCTCCCTTTTCAGCTTCCATCACTTTGTCCTGTGCTCTGTCTTTGTCCTCTTCATCCTCCTTGTCACCAGAGTCATCTTACAAACCAGCATCCTATGCTGTCTGGCTACACTCTCACCTACAACTACTTTGCAATCACTGATCTCTTTCAGGTTACCTCGTCTATACAAGATGTAGTCTACCTGCGTGCTCCTACCTCTGCTCTTATAAGTAAACAATGTTCCTGTTTTTTTTTTTTCTGGAAAAAGGTATTCACTACAGCCATTTCCATCCTTTTTGCAAAATTGACCACCATCTGTCCCTCTGTGTTCCAAATCTGCCCATCACTTCCTCACCCCCTCTATTGCCTTAACCTACATGTCCATTGAAGTCTGCACCAATTACCACTCTCTCATTTCTGGGAATATTCTGCATCACTTCATCTAACTCATTCCAGAACTTCTCCTTCTCTTCAGATTCACATCCCACCTGCGGGGCATAGCCACTAACAACATTCAGCATCACACCTTCAATGTCCAGTTTCAGACTCATCAGTCTATCTGACATTCTTTTCACCTCTAGGACATTCCTAACAAAATCGACCTTCAAGATAACTCCTACTCCATTTCTCTTCTTGTCATTACCATAATAGTACAACTTAAAGCCTGCTCCTGAGCTTCTAGCCTTACTACCTTTGCACCTGGTCACCAGGACACACAGTATATCCACCTTCCTTATCTGCATCATGTCGACCAACTCTCTACCTTTTCCTGTCATTGTCCCGATATTCAAAGTCCCTACTCTCAGTCCCAGACTCTTTCCTTTCCTCCTCTCTCTCTGCTTCCGAATAAGCCCTCCACCTCTTCTTCTTGTTCTTGTTCTTCGACCCACAGTAGCCCAATTTCCATTAGTACCCCGTAGGTCATCAGTACCAATGGCGGTCGTTGTTAACCCGGTCCACGGTATGATATAGTTATGGTTGACTCGCATGTTTGGTTTTGGCAAAAGTTTTACGCTGGATGCCCTTCCTGATGCAACCCTCTGCATGTATTGGAGAGACACGGCCCAGTGCCGCCCTGAGGCTGCATTATTCTCAGAAAATACAATGGTGTAGGAAAATTATCTGACTCTTTGTTCAAACTACTGGTGGAAAATGAAGATTGTGCATCTTTGAAATGTGTCTTTACACTCAGAGGTTTTTGTACGACGGCTCAATGAGTTTGTGTCACTGTGGTTGACGTTCGGCGGTGGAACCAGACTGGATGTTGGAGGTGAGTGAAGTCTTTGACTTTGTCGATGTTACTCTAGACTTTTTTTGAGTTTTCCCGTGAAAAGAGTTGGGTCTCCAGTGAGATCAGGTTGATTTGAGCTGAAGGACAAAGTGGACGGAGGCTTTCAGGTGGAAGAGTGGGGATAGAAGCAGTCAGACGTAGAAGAAAAGCCTGAATCCTGGCTGATATTAGACTCTGATCTTCAGGCTGGTAGGTTGAGTTTGTGCCGATAAAGTCCGAGAGTCGTCTCTCTCTCCAGTCGGAGGGGTGTGTCGGGCTTCTCCATCACTTTGTGTCGCTGTGGTGGACTTTTGGTGGAGGAACCAGACTGTCAAAGCCACACTGAAGCTGCTGAAGTGAAATGAGGTTCTCAAACGTGTGAAGTCGTGGCTGTTTTTCTGCAGAATTTCTGTGAAGACGCGGGTGTTTGAACATGTGCTGAACTGCTTTATCCGCTTGGATACTGATGGAAATGTGGTTGGAAAAGAAGTCCAGTCCTTCATAGACGATTGAAATCCTTGTGAAGACGGACTGATGGTCGTCATTGCACGTCGGATTTCTTTTCATGATTTTTACACTTTGGAGGGATTTGATAGAAGGTCGTGTGAAACTGTTTCTGCTCGATCTGCCTGTTTGCAGACTTTCAGACGATTTGCATGAGAGGCAAGTAGTTTGTACATTTCAGCAGATACTTTGGTCACAGGGTTTTAGGAGGTTAATGTCACATTTGCTCAACCAGCAGAGAGGTGTCCTAAAAGGATCCATGTCAGGACCACTATCTGCCACCTTTTGTCACCGGTAGAATAAATGGTGTTCAGTCATCTCAGTAAAGAGGAACCCTTTGGGCAGATCTGCGTCATAGGACATCAGTGCCGGATGACTTTCGATGGCCTTTCTGCTCCACCTGCTTTAAGGGACTTCTCATAAACATCTTCCAGCTATCTCTTCTTCTGATGACACACTGCTTGACCAGAGAGTATTCTGAAGATCACTGTGTTTCTGATAGTTACAAACCCTTGCTGCTAGATGTTCTCTCTCTTTCTTATCCTCCTTCAGGCCTGGTTCTCGACCTCTTTCTGCTCCTCCATCTTTTCTAAAGAGTATCAAAGAAAGACATTGAGCGTCTTTATTGGACTTTTGTTAATGGGAGCTCTCTGATGTTGGATTGCTGACAAAAATATATTTGTGGATGAATGTAATGAAATAATTTCATGAGGGAGTCTTGTTTTACAAAGATTGACAGATGTCACACAACTTGTGGTGAGCAGAGACCCGACACTGGTCCTCAGTGAAGTGTGTCAGTCTCTGCAGCAGCAGACACTTCACTTTCACTTCAGTCTGACTGAGGGGGTTTTTGTACGACGCTTTTTCACTGTGTGAACGTCCACTGACTGTTGATTTTATGTGCACTCTGACAGTAATAAACTGCTGCATCTTCAGTCTGGACTCCTCTGATGGTCAGAGTGAAGTCAGAGTTTGATCCACTGCCTGAAAAACGATCTGGAATTCCTGATGCTCGACGAGTAGCCCAATAAATGAGGAGTTTTGGAACTTGTCCTTCTTTCTGTTGGTACCAGGCTAGATAGTAGTCACCAGCACTATCCCGGTAAACGTCCTGACTGGTCCTACAGGAGATGGAGACGGGGTCTCCTGGAGCAGAGCTCTTTGCTGCAGGCTGAGTCACCGTGAACTGACCTCTGGACTCTGAGGATACAAACACACAAAGTCAAAGAGACTCCACGGCTTTGCGGGCTTCATCTCACACATAGTGATGTTGAGAGAGGAGAGGAGGTGGACTCTCTGGACTTTACCTGTGAAGCAGCAGCAGAGGAGAGTCCAGATGAGGACGGAGACCCGCGTCATGTTTGTGATGAGGAGGATTTGTGATGAAGGACGGCTGTCAGTCATCCAGGGTCCAAGTGTCAGGACTATAAAGAGTCCCAGAGCACTGGAGCATGGAGCTGCTGATGCAAAGTGTCTCTATGGAAATCAACGCCTGACTCCAGCCAGCACTTTCAGGGAGGTCTCATCCTTGCAGATGGTTGTTTTTTTTGTTTCTCCTCAGTTGCAGTCCACCTAAAATAGTCTTCATACTTCCAAGAAAAGAATATGCACAAAACATAGGCAAAGATACCAATGAACAAGCTGGTGTATAACATGAACAACAGACAAACAAAATCTTAACATCTGAGAAGAAAAAAGAAAGTCCTTGTGCAGAGAATGGTGATAGAAACAGCAGGTGTACAGTAGGGATGAGGATCCTGAAAGAGACATAATGAGCAAGGTGTCTCGGAGAATGTGTAGATATCAATATTGCACGGATAACAGTGCTAAGTAGAGCTGGAGGTAGTGCTCATGGAGGCCGTGAGCCGGTGCAACAAAGAGTGTTTTGAGATGTTTGTGAGCAGCATCTGCACTGAGCTTTATGTGCTTGTTGCATTGAACAGTCTGACAGCCGATGGGATGAAGGACCTGCAGTGGCGTTCCTTCTTGCAGCCAGGATGCAACAGTCTTTGGCCGAAGGAGCTGCTTAGATCCCTGCAGGGTCATGCAGAGGCTGAGAGGAGGCTGTTGTCAGTCCTCCCACTCTTAGACTTATTGGAAAGAGTTCCCTGTTGACAGTCGTCGCTAAAATGGTTCAGTGCTGAACATGTGCAGAGGTGTATCCCAGGGTTCCCTCTATAAATTCACAGAACCAAGTCCAAAAGCTCCCAATTTTACCCTTGTATGCTGATGACACTGTCATTTCCTGCTGTGTCTCATATTATTTCATGCATAAATGTATTGATCTTGTCATTGTTACAAATAGTGTGTTGGATCACTGTTTCATTGGAACTGCTCCACATGTATCTTGGACGTAGAATTAAAGTCAGTATGTTTCCAATGTCATATTTAAATTGTGATTGTTTCATGTTGTTTGTGTTTGTCTTCCTTTGCTTTCCCTCCTGTGTGATTCATCAGTCCTGCTCAGTCCAACCCTGTTCCTCATGTCTTGACCAATCAGCTCCCTGCCTGCTCACCTGTCTCTTGTTGTATCCCGTCAGTGTAGTATCTTTGCGACTTTTGTCCCAGACGACTTGTTTAAACACCAGGAAAGTCTTTGGCATGAAGATCAGGTATTTTCTTAAATTTCAGGATTGGACTCTGAAGGAGGCTCACTGAACTCTCTCATGTGTAGAAAAGAAATAATTTGAATTTATTTCTATAAATAACTAGAGTGCTACAATCCAGAATGTTGTTGCGACTGCATCAGTTCCTCTTTAGCTGAGGGAGGTTTTTGTACGACGTTGTATCACTGTGTGAACGGGTAGCTGTTACTCTGCTGACAATAATAAACTCCTACATCTTCATTCTGGACTCTGCTGATGGTCAGAGTGAAGTCAGTCCCAGACTGACTCCCACTAAAACGATCAGACACTCCAGAGAAACGGCTCGTGGCATAATAAATAAGAAGCTTTGGAGTTTCTCCAGGTTTCTGCAGGTACCAGTGCAGGTGATTGCTAACTCCTGTACTTGCTTTACATCTCATGGAGACGGTCTCTCCTGGAGCAGCAGACGGAGGTCCAGACTGAGTCAGGATAACCTCCCCGGATGAACCTGCAAAACAAGTCGGCGGAAGATTTTAGGAGACAAATTGAAGGACGTGGCAACAGAGGAGCACCGTTTCTCCAAGGTGGATGCTGCTCGTTTGGGTGTTCCTGCTTGGCATCAGAACTTGATGGCAGTGAATCTGGAGCAATGTCTCCAGAGGAGAGTCTCACCCTGGACGAGGAGCCCCACGGTGGCCAGCTGGAGGATCAGTGACTTCATCATGGTTCTGCCGGTGTGTCGGTGGTTCTGAAAGGTCTGGAGCTCTTAACAGCTGGGAGCGGAGAGGCAGGACATGTATGCAAACACAAAGTCAGTCAGCTGGAGCTGTCCTCAACATGTCCTGCTGTGTCCTCCTCACTGCTCCACACATACGCATTCGCCAGTTTCAAAGGTCTGAAGCTCAAGATGTTTGACTGTCACCGTGCATTTATTGTAGTGAATCTTCCTGCTGCTCAGAGAGTTCATTTTTGCAAAACACCCTGTTGCTTTCTTGGATCCTGGAAAAAAGCTCCCTTATTAATATTATTTTATCCACTGCTGTGACTGACTGTGGATCAATATGTTTCAGTCCAGTCACTCCTGAAGCCACAGAAGAACTGATGACCAATCGACGGTCCATTTTGACCGAGCCCATCTTCCTCTGAGCCTTCTGCTTTTTGGATTCAGGGAGCCTGATTCCAGATGTATCCTTCTTCAGAGACAGAGAATCCACCACTTCATTCAACAGGTCCAGTGCAGAGCATCTTGAGGTTCAGTGGTTCGGCCCGTTTCCTCACAGGAAGAAGGTTCCAGGTTCCACCTGGTGAGTGACTGCGTTCTCTCTGTTTGAGGTCGTCATTGTTCAAGAACTAACCAGTCATACTTGCACTCATCCTCTGCTGCCGCTTCTTTGGGGTCCCTCATCTTCGGTCCAATTCTATTCAGTTCCTACTTCGTTGATCTGCTTCTGATTTACTCAGAGGTCCAAATCCTGATGTATGCCGATGACACTGTTCTTTGCAACCAATGCGGTCCAACTGATTGTTGTCGTAGCCAGTTTAATACATAAATAAAGAGCATCCTTATTAAGTTTTAGAGCCTTTAAAGTGAACTTTAGACACATCAGCCTGCTGGAAACAGCTTCACCTCTTCAGCATTGGAGGTTTTCAGCAGGTGCAAGGCTGGGGAGAATAGACATTTGACATTTTCAGTCAGGTAACTCAGTCTCGTGATCAAATTTTGAGAACTTTTGCCTAACTATTAGCCCTTTGTACAATTCGAAAATGTATACATTTTTCTTTCCACGTTAACATCGACATGATAGCTGACACAAGTTTTCACATAAGAAGTCCTCCTGCTTTGTGGACGATAAATCTTCAGTTTGGCGAGAAAAAAAGTTTCATTTAAAAGCAAACGCCACACCATGTTAATCTGAACTCCAAAGGTCGACTGACAGACTTGAAAGATCATCAAAGTAAATTGTTAAACACAAACAGTTAAAAGTAAATACCGTATTTTCACGACCATAAGGCGCACCGCACTAAAGTTTCAGTTATGTGTGGCATTACTGTATTTAACACACATATAAGGTTCACCTGATTATAAGGCGCGCGTTTTATATACAATCCACACCCACACTTTAACATTCTCATGGTGTCCTCTACTACGTCCGTCTTACAACAACAACAACAACAACAACAACAACAACAACAACACACACAAGCATAAAAGTGTGCGTTTTTAAAAACAGAGCGGGAGCTAAACTGAGTTTGGTATTCACATTTTTTTACCGGTAATCGTCATCAATCAAACCCATCGAACTCCTCATCCTCTGTTTCTGATATGAACAGCTGCGCTAAATCTCCATCCAACATGCTAGCTTCACTTTCTTCACTGTCACAGTCGCTTTCCTCGGAAATGATGCCGGCTTTTGCGAAAGCTGGAACAAAAGTGCCAGCGGACACGTTAGCCTAAGCAGCTACAATCCATTCGCAAATTGTGGCGTAACTCGCCTTCCACTCTCAGTGAAACCGTGGTCTCAAAGAAGACTTTTCGTACCCCGTTGTGCGTCTCGCTACCGTGCTGGTCCCCTTCTTCTCCACTGGGATGTGGAAAGCGAGCGGCATCTCGTCCATGTTGGTGACGAGGCCGGGCTGGATGTGTTTGTCGGCCATGTTTTCAGGGTTGTTAAAACAAGGATGTTCTGCACATACCTGTTCTTTTATACACAATCAACGTCCACACTTCCCCCTATAACATTCTCATGGTGTCTCTACGACACACACAGGGTGCACTGCTCTATAGGGCGCACTGCACATTTTGGAGAAAATCTAAGACTTATGTGCGCCTTATAGTGTGAAAATACCGTAAGTTAAACATTTTAACTTATCAACCGCCAACTTAGTGTTTAGTCAATATATTTGGTGTTTGTTTTCTTGAAAACAAACAAGTCACACTGACTTTCTGTTAAATGTTTGTAAAAATCACTGTTTATTTTCAGAGACCTTCAGTTGTTTGATTGCGGAGTTCCTCAAGGTTCAATTCTGGCGCCTCGAGATCTTTCACATTGACTTTTTCCTTTTCAACTGAACTTTTCAAACTATTTGTTAAAGAATCCACGTGCAATCTCACGTCTTGTAGTGACCGCAGTGGTTTTGTTCTTTGAAATTTACCAGGTTATTTTCTTGCGTTTCATTACTATTTTATTGACTGTTTGCTGAATCCTGGTTTGATTTCACTGAGAAGCACTTTGTGACTGGAAAAGATTGGACTCAAAGAGAGTGTCATTGAAATGGGAAACCCTGCAGCTACATCTGTGTGTGATATAAAACCCTTCCAGGAGTGTCATGATGAAGACCTGGTGTGTGGAAATGATGCTCCAGCTGCAGCAGCAGACACTTCCCTTTCACTTCAGTCTGACTGAGGGGGTTTTTGTACGACGCTTTTTCACTGTGTGAACGTCCACTGACTATTGATGCTATGTAAACTCTGACAGTAATAAACTGCTGCATCTTCAGTCTGGACTCCTCTGATGGTCAGAGTGAAGTCAGAGTTTGATCCACTGCCTGAAAAACGATCTGGAATTCCTGATGCTCGAGTTGTAGCAAGGTAAATGAGGAGTTTAGGAACTTGTCCCTCTTTCTGTTGGTACCAGGCTAGAAAGTTCCCACCATAAACGTTCTGACTGGTCCTACAGGAGATGGAGACGGCGTCTCCTGGAGCAGAGCTCTTTGCTGCAGGCTGAGTCACCGTGACCTGACCTCTGGATTCTGAGGATACAGACACACAAAGTGAAAGAGACTCCACGGCTTTGCGGGCTTCATCTCACACATAGTGATGTTGAGAGAGGAGAGGAGGTGGACTCTCTTGACTTTACCTGTGAAGCAGCAGCAGAGGAGAGTCCAGATGAGGACGGAGACCCGCGTCATGTTTGTGATGAGGAGGATTTGTGATGAAGGACGGCTGTCAGTCATCCAGGGTCCAAGTGTCAGGACTATAAAGAGTCCCAGAGCACTGGAGCATGGAGCTGCTGATGCAAAGTGTCTCTATGGAAATCAACGCCTGACTCCAGCCAGCACTTTCATCCATGCAGATGGTTGGTTTTTTGTCTGTCTTTTTGTTTCACGACAGCAACTCAGCCACCAAGTGGAAAAGTGACGGAGTGGGGTCAGCGGATGCTGAGCATATAGTGCCAAGAGGTCACCAACTTTCTGCAGAGTAAGTCACAAACTTCATTTTCCTATTTGACTGTGCACCAGTGCACAAAGCAAGCGCCATAAAGACGTTAATGACAGCGTCTGGTGTGGATGAACTTGCCTGGCCATCACAGAGTCCTGACCTCAACCTGCTATAAGACCTTTTGGAAGAATTAGAGCAGAGGCTGAGATCCAGGCCTTCTGGTCTAACATCAGTGTGTGACATCACTAATGTGCTTCTGGAAGAATGGTCCAAAATTGCCATAAACACACTCCTGATCCTTGCGGACAGCCTTCCCAGAAGAGTTGAAGCTGTTCTCGCTGCAAAGCCTTGATGCGTGTCATATTGAACCCTATGGATTCGGAATGGGATGCCTATGAAGTTCATATGCGAGTATATTGGCTGGTAGTTTAGATGTTGTTCTAAAGTGCAATGGACATCCACATGACCAAAGAATATGAGCCATGGATGAGGAACACACATGCTCAGCTTGACCTTGTCTGCCAGTACAGTTAAGATGTAGATTATCTTTAATTCATCGTACAAATAAGCAGAAACGTTACGTGTTTTGAGCATACGACTGACGCCCCACTAACATTTATGTTCCGTCTCATCAGTAAAAACTCACACATCCCCGTCCTGTTTTAGTCGTCAAAGACTCATGTTTATCCCATCACCGTCTGGTTGCATCCTGAAAAATATTTGCATCGGCAAAGTCATTTCATCAGGGGTCGTCGTTGATGAACTCCGCAGTGGAGAGGATGTAGGTTGGCTTTTCCAGCCGACCAGAGGAGGCCCCACAAGGCTCGAGAGAAGTACCACTCTTTCCTTCACGTTTCCCTTCATGTTCAGATATGCTGAACTTGTCACAAGGCTGGAAAGTGAAGGTTCGTCCAGTGGAAGTAGGCTGCAGAGGTTTCATAGCCACTTCAACATCTAGGCTACTCAGGGAGGTGGGAGTTAAAGGACGTGCCCACGGACAGGGAGTCAAGGACTTCTCCAGGGCTGCTGAAAATGGGAGCCAGTGGCTGTGGCTGAAGAGAAGAGATCCAATGTGGGTCTTCAGGTGAGCTGATGGCATCTAGGGAGTGAACCTGGGGCGCTGGGATTCACTGCTGAACCCTCTGGAGATGTAGTGGGCCAATCAGTGAAACATTTATGAAGGAGGGTGCTCACTTGACAACCCGAAGGAGGCCATCGCTCACTTGAAACCCCACAGGGTCTCATCGGTGCCTTAGGTATGCTTTCATCAAGGGATATCAACACCTAGTCCTACACAACAGATCTGCTCTGGACTGTTGACGCAAAATACTTGAAATCCTCCAGCCTCTTGATCTCCACTCCCTGTAGCCTCACCGTTCCACCCGAGTTCCCCTCATTCACACACATATATTCTGTCTTGCTGAGACTAGCTTTCATTCCTCTACTTTCCAGAGCATACCTCCACCTCTCTAGATGTTCCTCCCCCTGTTCCCTGCTCTCACTACAGATCACAATGTCATCTGCAAACATCATGGTCCATGGAGATTCCTGTCTAACCTCATCTGTAAGCCTTTCCATCATCACTGCGAACAAGACGGGGCACAGAGCTGATCCCTGATGGAGGCCCACCTCCACCTTGAACTTCTCTGTTACCCCTACAGCACACTGTACCAATGTTTCACAGGCAGCACACATGTCTTGCACCGGTTTAACATATTTCTCTGACACTCCAGACTTCCTCATACAATACTTTTCAAAGTACTCTTTCCATCTTCTCATCACTCTTCAAGCATCTGTCAATTCATTTTCCTCTGTATCCTTAATCACCCGGACCTGTTGTACATCCTTTCCATCTTTATCTCTGTGTTTTGCCAACCTGTATAGATCATTCTCACCCACCTTACTATCCAACCGAGCATACAAGTCATGGTACGCCCTTTGTTTTGCCTTTGCTACCTCTATCTTTACCTTCCGCTACATCTCCCTGAACTCTTGGCTGTTCTCTTCAGTCCTCTCTGTATCCCACTTCTTCTTTGCTAACCGCTTTCTCTGTATATACTCCTGCACTTCCTCATTCCACCACCAAGTCTCCTTATCTACTTTCCTTCCAGATGACACATCAAGTACTCTTCTACCTGTCTCCCTGATAACACTAGCTGCAGTTGTCCAATCATCTGGAAGCTCACCCTGACCACCCAGACCCTTTCTCAACTCCTCCCTGAAAACCATGCAACACTCCTCCCTTTTCAGCTTCCACCACAACTGTCACCTACAACTACTTTTGTCACTGATCTCTTTCAGGTTACCTCGTCTATACAAGATGTCGTCTACTTGCATGCTCCTACCTCCGCTCTTATAAGTTACCCAATGTTCCTGTTTTTTTCTGGAAAAAGGTGTTCACTACAGTCATTTCCATCCTTTTTGCAAAATCTACCACCATCTATCCCTCTGCATTCCTATCCTGGAAAATCTGCCCATCACTTCTTCATCCCCTCTATTGCCTTCACCAACATTGAAGTCTGCACCAATGACCACTCTCTCATTTCTGGGAATATTCTGCATCACTTCATCGAACTCATACCAGAACTTCTCCTTCTCTTCAGATTCACATCCAACCTGTGGGGCATAGCCACTAACAACATGGAGCATCACACCTTAAATGTCCAGTTTCAGACTCATCAGACTATCTGACATTCTTTTCACCTCTAGGACGTTCCTAACAAAATCGACCTTCAAGATAACTCCTACTCCAATTTTCTTCTTGTCAGTACCATAATAGTACAACTTAAAGCCTGCTCCTGAGCTACTAGCCTTACTACCTTTGCACCTGGTCACCAGGACACACAGTATATCCACCTTCCTTATCTGCATCATGTCGACCAACTCTCTACCTTTTCCTGTCATTGTCCCGATATTCAAAGTCCCTACTCTCAGTCCCAGACTCTTTCCTTCCCTCTTCTCTCTGCTTCCGAACAAGCCCTCCTCTCCTTCTTCTTGTTCTTTTTCTTCGACCCACAGTAGCCCAATTTCCATTAGTACCCTGTAGGTCATCATTACCAATGGCGGTCGTTGTTAACCCGGTCCACGACTGATCCAGTATGATATAGTTATGGTTGACTCGCATTTTTGGCTTTGTCGAAAGTTTTACGCCGGATGCCCTTCCTGATGTAACCCTCTGCATTTATCCAGGCTTGGGACCGGCACAGGGAGACACTGCTCCGTGCCCCCCCAAGGCAGTCTTGGAGAGACACGAGCCAGTGCCGCCCTGAGGCTTCATTATTCTCAGAAAATACAATGGTGTAGGAAAATAATCTGACATTTTTCTTTGTTCAAACTACTGGTGGAAAATGAAGATTGTGCATCTTTGAAATGTGGCTCCAAGTTTTCCTGCCTGTTAGTGAAGTGTTTGTGTGAGAGTCAGAGAACCGTGTCTTTACACTCAGAGGTTTTTGTACGACGGCTCAATGAGTTTGTGTCACTGTGGTTGACGTTCGGCGGTGGAACCAGACTGGATGTTGGAGGTGAGTGAAGTCTTCGACTTTATCGATTTTACTTCAGACTTTTTTTGAGTTTTCCCGAGAAAAGAGTTGGTTCTCCAGTGAGATCAGGTTGATTTGAGCTGAAGGACAAAGCGGACGGAGGCTTTCAGGTTGAAGAGAGGGGATAGAAGCAGTCAGACGTGTCAGGGTTCACAGCTGATCCCCGTTGTAATCTGCGCCAGCTGCAGTAGATGCCGCTAATCGAGATCCCTATAAAGGGCAGCGGCACTCTCTGCCTGGCGCCGGGGGATTGTGGTCTTCATGGATTACTGTGGGACCCTGCCACGACCCGGACCTCACCCCTGCCAACTCGGACCTCACCCCTGCTATGACCGGACCCCAGGTAGGACCTCCTTTCCCTTCCCGAGTCACGGCCGGGCCCAGACGGCCGGCGTGACCTCTGTTCCCTTCCCGAGTCACGGCCGGGCCCAGACGGCCGGCGTGACCTCTGTTCGCTTCCCGAGTCACGGCCGGGCCCAGACGGCCGGCGTGACCTCTGTTCGCTTCCCGAGTCACGGCCGGGCCCAGACGGCCGGCGTGACCTCTGTTCGCTTCCCGAGTCACGGCCGGGCCCAGACGGCCGGCGTGACCTCTGTTCCCTTCCCGAGTCACGGCCGGGCCCAGACGGCCGGCGTGACCTCTGTTCCCTTCCCGAGTCACGGCCGGGCCCAGACGGCCGGCGTGACCTCTGTTCCCCTCCCGAGTCACGGCCGGGCCCAGACGGCCGGCGTGACCTCTGTTCCCCTCCCGAGTCACGGCCGGGCCCAGACGGCCGGCGTGACCTCTGTTCCCTTCCCGAGTCACGGCCGGGCCCAGACGGCCGGCGTGACCTCTGTTCCCTTCCCGAGTCACGGCCGGGCCCAGACGGCCGGCGTGACCTCTGTTCCCTGCCGCAACCCGTACTGTTGAGGCCCAGCCTCTGCCGTTCTGTCTGCAACTTCAACCGAATAAAAGCGCTTTCCACCCATCTCTGTCCCGAAGTGTGGTTCCCTGCTCGAGTCCGCCCCAGCACATCGTGACACAGACGTACAAGAAGAGCCTGAATCCTGGCTGATATCAGACTCTGATCTTCAGGCTGGTAGGTTGAGTCTGTGCCGATAAAGTCCGAGAGTCATCTCACTCTCCGGTCGGACGGGTTTGTCGGGCGCTTCCATCACTTTGTGTCGCTGTGGTGGACTTTTGGTGGAGGAACCAGACTGTCAAAGCCACACTGAAGCTGCTGAAGTGAAATGAGGTTCTCAAACGTGTGAAGTCGTGGCTGTTTTTCTGCAGAATTTCTGTGAAGACGCCGTCGCAGAGAGAGCAGATTAAGGCGGGTGTTTGAACATGTGCTGAACTGCTTTATCAGCTTGGATACTGATGGAAATGTGGTTGGAAAGAAGTCCAGTCTTTCATAGACGATTGAAATGCTCGTGAAGACGGACTGATGGTCGTCTCTGCACGTCGGATTTCTTTTCGTGATTTTCACACTTTGGAGGGATTTGATAGAAGGTCGTGTCAAACTGTTTCTGCTCAATCTGCCCGTTTGCAGACTTTCAGTCGATTTGCATGAGAGGCTTCTTGCAGGGAAGTGAAACACTGTGTGAGTGAGTAAGTGACTGGTGGAGCAGAACAACATCTGACAGGAACTCCTCAGGAGGAGATGGACTCTCACACAGGAAAGAGGTTTGATTGACAGCTGGGACAGAGTCAGACGTCAGATCATGATAGCACTTGTAAGCTTCAAGCACTTCCGGGTCGCAAGTCGCACCTTCGTCTCCTCGGCCGCGGAGTGCCGATGGAAAGTTGTTGAGGTCCCGCTCTAACCTGCCCGCCTTCTTCTAGGTGATGTTGTCCGTCCCACCCTGACGGTACTGCCCCCGTCCAGCGAGGAGCTGGAGGACGGCGACGCCATCGTCACCTGTCTGGCTGACAACGGCTTCCCCTCAGACTGGAGTCTGGCCTGGAAGGTGAACGGAGGAAGCAGCGGCAACTGGGAGCAGACCGAGAGCCGTGGGCCGCCGGGGAAGGACGGCCGCTACAGCTGGAGCAGCACCCTGAGGCTCTCTGCAGACCAGTGGACCAAGGTGGACTCTGTGACCTGTGAGGCCACCAAGAGCTCCCAGACTCCACTCAGTGAGACACTGACCACAGCCCAGTGTCTCCAGTCCTGACCCCTCTCTCTGCTTGGACCTCCACACCTATTTCTCTTGGCTACTCTTTGCCCTCCTCTGTCCCATCACATGTTGATTTCCTTTGTTTCAAGATAATAAACACCTTCTCATCAAATCGACACTTGTTGTCGTCTCTCACTTTGACGGTTTTTGGAATTTTTTGCCTTGATTGACCAAAGACACAGGCAGAAGAGAGTCAAGAGTGGAGGTAGTCGTTGTTTGGGGTTCTTTGTCAACAAAAGGTGACCTCCTGGCAACAGGGTGAGTCTGAGGCTGCTGTCTTGATATTGGTCAGGTAGAGGTGAGTGTAATCAGGTGAGGACAGGTGTGGGTCTTGAGCAAGGAGACAAAGAGCATACGGAAAGTACAGTGCTGTCATGGACCAAAGGTGTGCACAAGTCAAAATGGTCTTTTAGTTTCTCCTTAGTCACAGTGACCCTGAAAATAGTTTATACATTTCAGCAGATACTTTGGTCACAGTGTTTTAGGAGGTCAGTGTCACATTTGTTCAACCAGCAGAGAGGTGTCCCAAAAGGATCCATGTCAGGACCACTATCTGCCACCTTTTGTCACCGGTAGAATAAATGGTGTTCAGTCACCTCAGTAAAGAGGAACCCTTTGGGCAGATCTGCGTCATAGGACATCAGTGCCGGATGACTTTCGATGGCCTTTCTGCTCCACCTGCTTTAAGGGACTTCTCATAAACATCTTCCAGCTATCTCTTCTTCTGATGACACACTGCTTGACCAGAGAGTATTCTGAAGATCACTGTGTTTCTGATGGTTACAAACCCTTGCTGCTAGATTTACTCTGTCTTTCTTATCCTCCTTCAGGCCTGGTTCTCCACCCCTTTCTGCTCAATAGCCTCCATCTTCTCTAAAGAGTATCAAAGAAAGACAGTGAGCGTCTTTATTGGACTTTTGTTAATGGGAGCTCTCTGATGTTGGATTGCTGACAAAAGGACATTTGTGGATGAATGTAATGAAATCATTTCATGAGGGAGTCTTGTTTTACAAAGAATGACAGATGTCACACAACTTGTGGTGAGCAGAGACCCGACACTGGTCCTCAGTGAAGTGTGTCAGTCTCTGCAGCAGCAGACACTTCACTTTCACTTCAGTCTGACTGAGGGGGTTTTTGTACGACGCTTTTTCACTGTGTGAACGTCCACTGACTGTTGATGTAATGTGCACTCTGACAGTAATAAACTGCTGCATCTTCAGTCTGGACTCCTCTGATGGTCAGAGTGAAGTCCGAGTTTGATCCGCTGCCTGAAAAACGATCTGGAATTCCTGATGCTCGCCGAGTAGCCCAATAAATGAGGAGTTTTGGAACTTGTCCTTCTTTCTGTTGGTACCAGGCTAGATAGTAGTCACCAGCACCATCCCGGTAAACGTCCTGACTGGTCCTA
Source organism: Fistularia commersonii (assembly GCF_037954325.1). Lineage (NCBI taxonomy): Eukaryota > Metazoa > Chordata > Actinopteri > Syngnathiformes > Fistulariidae > Fistularia > Fistularia commersonii. Next base: position 420,831 of record NC_141287.1, read on the forward strand.
CAGGAGATGGAGACGGGGTCTCCTGGAGCAGAGCTCTTTGCTGCAGGCTGAGTCAGTGTGAACTGACCTCTGGACTCTGAGGATACAGACACACAAAGTGAAAGAGACTCCACGGCTTTGCGGGCTTCATCTCACACATAGTGATGTTGAGAAAGGAGAGGAGGTGGACTCTCTGGTCTTTACCTGTGAAGCAGCAGCAGAGGAGAGTCCAGATGAGGACGGAGACCCGCGTCATGTTTGTGATGAGGAGGATTTGTGATGAAGGACGGCTGTCAGTCATCCAGGGTCCAAGTGTCAGGACTATAAAGAGTCCCAGAGCACTGGAGCATGGAGCTGCTGATGCAAAGTGTCTCTATGGAAATCAACGCCTGACTCCAGCCAGCACTTTCAGGGAGGTCTCATCCATGCAGATGGTTGGTTTTTCATGCTTCTTTTTGTTTCTCCATTTGTTTTTTTTTACTTAACCTTTATTTAACCAGGAAAAAAAGGCCCGTTGAGATTAAAAACCTCTTTTACAAGGGAGTCCTGGCCAAGAGGCAGCAGTGAGTTACAGACAGAACAACATTACAAACAGTTAAAAGAAGCAATTACATTTTGACAAGTTGACCTCTATTGTTCTCAGTTTGGTTTTAAAAGCATTTAGTGAGATAAAATAAGGGAGTTTCCAGTCTTTTTGAAGTCTGTTCCATGCAGTGGGGGCAGCACAGGCAAAAGCCCTTTTCCTTCGTTCTGTGCTTGGTAAAAAGGGAGGTAAAGCAACAGTCAATCATGTGATCGCAGCAGGTGAGAATCAACAGTCCGCCTTGTGACTCAGTCACAGATGTACGAGGGCAGCAGTCCGAGCAAGGCCTTATAAATAAAAGTGTACCAATGCCCCGACCTCCCGGTGCACAAAGAAGGCCATCCAACACGGGAATATAGTTCACAATGATGTGTTAACCATCTACAACTTGTTATGAACCTCAGCGAGGCGTGATACACGGTGTCGACTTTTTGAAGACTTTGAGCAGAGGCGTTCATGTACAGCAGGTCAACGTCATCTAAAATAGCTAAAAAAGTTGCTTCTTAACATTAGAGGAGAAACACACCTTGTTTCGAAAAAGAAAACCCAGTTTAAGTTTTTTCACAAGACAGTCAATATGGGGCTTGAATGTCAAAGAGTCATCAAGTAAAACCCCGAGGTATTTCTATTCATGCACCCGCTCGATGACACTTCCCTTGAAAGTTGACACCACGGGAAGATCTGTAGGGACCGTCTTGCTTTTTGGAAAGATCATGAGCTTTGTTTTGTCAGCATTTAGAATCAGTTTTAGCTGCACTAGTGCGAGCTGAATCACATCAAAAGTTTCTGCACAGATTCAATTGCTTTCACAGGGGTGGATCCAAAGCAGTAGATGATTGTGTCATCAGCATGAAGATGAACATTGGCATCTGACAGATGTATAATGTACAAAATGAACAAGAGGGGTCCTAATATTGAACCCTGTGGCACCCCCTTTTGGACACTCAAAGAGAAACCAGAAACCAGACCATCACATTTAACGCACTGAGTTCTGTCACTCAAGTAATTTCTAAACCGAGAAAGTACAGAGCTACAAAATCCAAAACTACCGAACCGAGGCATTAAAACAGCATGATCTACAGTATCAAAAGCTTTCGACAATTCAATAAAAAGCCAGGCACAATATTGCTTCTTATCAAGAGCAGAATGTATGTCATTGACCACCTTTGTGGCTGCTGTGATGGCACTTTTTTTTTTTTCCTGAAACCTGATTGCAAATTTGAAAGAAGTTCACTAGAAAAACTTTTAGCTGATCACAGAAAGGAGTTCAATAATTTTTGATGAGATACACAAATTGGATATTGGTCTGCAGTTAGTTAGTTAAAACTGCTGGGTCACCTCCCTTTAGTAAAGGAGTAACAAAAGCCGATTTCCAAATGGCTGGAATTTCACCACTTTGTGTGGAGAGATTGAAGAGGACTGTAAGGGGCTGTGCTCCAAAATCTGCTGCTATTTGCAGACAATAAGATTCTATCATATCTGGACCAGAGGGTTTTTCTATGATCTAAAGTTTTGAGTGTTTTATACACTTGCTGCATGGTAAAAGGAACAAAATTGGAAGGTATCCCCAGAAAACAATTGAGGATCTGTGCAGGAGTTTACAGAAGCTGCACCTTTTTGATCAAACAAAGATCCGCACAAGATAAGATGTTTTTGACAGCAATTTAACATTTGAGCTTTTGCATGGACCGGGACCGAGTCCTTCAGAACACATTTTGGAAGGGTCTCTGCAACTTAATTACTGATAAAGACTTTATCACCTTCCAAAATTTGTATGGATTATTGAGATTGTCAGTTGTGACGGATAAGCAATATTCCGATTTGGCCTTTTTGATAAGAGAAGTGCATTTATTTCTTAGTTGGCTGAAAACATTCCACTCGGCTGCAGCATCACTTCTCCTAGCTTTGGCCCATGCCAAGTTGCGCTGATGGATCATGTCTGACAACTCTGGAGAAAACCAGGGATTTTCGCGTCCTTTCACTCTAAATTTCCTGATCGGAGCATGCTTGTTCACAATACTCATAAAAGTTTCCTTAAAGAAAGTCCAAGCAAGCTCGACATCCGGGAGCATGTTCACTGAATTGTTTAAAGTTTCTGTTGTGCCAGTGGTGGGCTGTCAGGGCCTGCAAGGCCTTCTCTGCTGGCCTAAAGAATATCTGAATTACAAAGGTTAATAATATTTTCTCCATGAATACTTATGAAATAATTCCAAATGGTCTGTTCACTTCCTTTCACAGCTTTTCTCCTGGTTGTGCCGCTTCCAGACATGCATTTTCATGTAAAAGTATTTAACCAATCACATTTCAGCCATCATCTGTTGCCAGGCAGGGTCAAAGGGTCAAAGGAGTCTGGCTGGGAGGGGGGTTAGTTCTGCAAACCCTTTACGGAAAAAAACAAGTGTTGATGACGCGGTTGCTTCAACCAATAAGATTTTGAGTTGGCGACATCAAAGCCTTCTAGCAGGCTACAGCAACGTCAGCGTACTCACGCCCTCTGATTGGATAGTCAGAGTGCTAGCCTGCTACGAACAGAAATATAGTTGTGTTTGTTTAATATAGTTTTTTCAGCCCACAATGGCTACAGGAGAAGAAACGGATTTAGTTACCAATATATTGTTAAAGCGATTTTCGTTTTGAAGAAAAGCTCGACATAGGAAAGAAAGGTCGGGCAACTCCTAAGCTAGTGAACCTGTCACAACCAGGAAAAGGATTTGTCCGACATTTTCAAGCCACAAACTACGACCAGTACCCCTGGCTCACAGGCTCCAGGTTAACTGCAAATTGTATTGCAGGGAGCGTTTGGAGCTGAAGCACACGGATAATCTGTACAACGGAATAATTGAACTCTTTTTGGGGAAAGAAATGAGGATGGATTTTGTCTACAAAAGATCAGAATTTCTGGTGAGTAAAATGCTGCTATTTTCCTAAATAATACTGCCAGTTTATAAGGTTATTATTGGTTTTTTTTATGTGTCGAGGCTGTTTGATATAAAGGCATTTATTGTGGCTACTGTCCGTTTTTGTGGCTCCCGCCATGCGACTCTCTTTATACCGCATTTCTGCATAATAAGATGTTTTTCTTTTTATAGCCTTAAACTAATTATGGGGGGTGGATTGATTCGGAGCTTTACAGAAGGTCTAGGTGTAAAATGCACAGCCCGCCACTGTCTTGTGGATAACGAGCGGATTACTTTTAGGGATTTAAGTGTCCCGGCAAGCAGCAACAGCGCAGTGATCACTCATATCATTGCAGAAAACTCCCAGAGCTGAGAATTTATGAGGAACATTTGTTAGGATTAAATCAAGTCAAGTGGATTTATCAGGACTTCTAATATTTGGCCGAGTAGATAGATTGACAGATTGACTTAGATTATTTGAGTCACAGAAGCATTTAAACTCATCCGAAACTGAGGTTAACCAGTCCCAATTTAAGTCCCTGGACAGCAAGAGTTCGTTAGACTTAAGCCTAGATAAAAGATGTCTTAATGTTGACAAAGCTTCCTTTTTGGCAGAGGGAGGCCGATAGCAACCAACAACCGTTAAACACAATTTCTATATTTAAAGCCAAAAACTCCAATTGCTTACAGATGGATTCAGATAGAAGAACTACAACAACAAATCTTGAGTCCACCGTAAAATAGTCTTTAAATCAGATTTGTCAGAAAAGAATAGGCAAACATAGATATAGATACCAAGGAGCAAGATGGCGTAAACATGGACAACAGACAAACAAAATCTTAACATCTGAGAAGAAAAAAGAAAGTCCTTGTGCAGAGAATGGTGATAGAAACAGCAGGTGTACAGTAGGGATGAGGATCCTGAAACAGACATGATGAGCAAGGTGTCCTGGAGAATGTGTAGATATCAATATTGCACGGATAACAGTGCTAAGTAGAGCTGGAGGTAGTGCTCATGGAGGTCGTGAGCCGGTGCAACAAAGAGTGTTTTGAGATGTTTGTGAGCAGTATCTGCACTGAGCTTTATGTGCTTGTCGCATTGAACAGTCTGACGGCCGATGGGATGAAGGACCTGCAGTGGCGTTCCTTCTTGCAGCCAGGATGCAACAGTCTTTGGCCGAAGGAGCTGCTTAGATCCCTGCAGGGTCATGCAGAGGCTGAGAGGAGGCTGTTGTCAGTCCTCCTACTCTTAGACTTATTGGAAAGAGCTCCCTGTTGACAGTCGCCACTAAAATGGTTCAGTGCTGAACATGTGCAGAGGTGTATCCCAGGGTTCCCTCTATAAATTCACAGAACCAAGTCCAAAAGCTCCCAATTTTACCCTTGTATGCTGGTGACACTGTCATTTCCTGCTGTGTCTCCCCTTTAGACAGGGTGGTATATTTTGGAAATCTGCTCCAATGTTCATATTATTTATCAATCTTGTCATTGTCCTAAATAGTGTGATGGATCACTGTTTCATTAGAACTGCTCCACACGTGTCTTGGACGTAGAATTAAAGTCAGTATGTTTCCAATGTCATATTTAAATTGTGATTGTTTCATGTTGTTTGTGTTTGTCTTCCTTTGTTTTCCCTCCTGTGTGATTCATCAGTCCTGTTCAGTCCAACCCTGTTCCTCATGTCTTGACCAATCAGCTCCCTGCCTGCTCACCTGTCTCTTGTTGTATCCCGTCAGTGTCGTATCTTTGCGACTTTCGTCCCAGACAACTTGTAGTTTAAACACCAGGAAAGTCTTTGGCCTGAAGATCAGGTATTTTCTTTTATTTCAGGATTGGACTCTTAAGGAGGCTCACTGAACTCTCTCTTGTGTTGAAAAGAAATAATTTGAATTTATTTCTATAAATAACTAGAATGCTACAATCCAGAATGTTGTTGCGGCTGCATCGGTTCCTCTTTAGCTGAGGGAGGTTTTTGTACGACGTTGTATCACTGTGTGAACGGGTGGCTGTTACCCTGCTGACAATAATAAACTCCTGCATCTTCATTCTGGACTCTGCTGATGGTCAGAGTGAAGTCAGTCCCAGACTGACTCCCACTAAAACGATCAGACACTCCAGAGAAACGGCTCGAGGCATCATAAATAAGAAGCTTTGGAGCTTCTCCATGTTTCTGGAGGTACCACTGAAAATTATCGCTAACTCCTGTACTTGCTTTACATCTCATGGAGACGGTCTCTCCTGGAGCAGCAGACGGAGGTCCAGACTGAGTCAGGATAACCTCCCCGGATGAACCTGCAAAACAAGTCGGCGGAAGATTTTAGGAGACAAATTGAAGGACGTGGCAACAGAGGAAAACCGTTTCTCCAAGGTGGATGCTGCTCGTTTGGGTGTTCCTGCTCGGCATCAGAACTTGATGGCGGTGAACCTGGAGCAACGTCTCTAGAGGAGAGTCTCACCCTGGACGAGGAGCCCCAGGGTGGCCAGCTGGAGGATCAGTAACTTCATCATGGTGCTGCCGGTGTGTCGGTGGTTCTGAAAGGTCTGGAGCTCTTAACAGCTGGGAGCGGAGAGGCAGGACATGTATGCAAACACAGAGTCAGTCAGCTGGAGCTGTCCTCAACATGTCCTGCTGTGTCCTCCTCACTGCTCCACACATACGCATTTGCCAGTTTCAAAGGTCTGAAGCTCAAGATGTTTGACTGTCACCGTGCATTTATTGTAGTGAATCTTCCTGCTGCTCAGAGAGTTCATTTTTGCAAAACACCCTGTTGCTTTCTTGGATCCTGGAAAAAAGCTCCCTTATTAATATTATTTTATCCACTGCTGTGACTGACTGTGGATCAATATGTTTCAGTCCAGTCACTCCTGAAGCCACAGAAGAACTGATGACCAATCGACGGTCCATTTTGACCGAGCCCATCTTCCTCTGAGCCTTCTGCTTTTTGGATTCAGGGAGCCTGATTCCAGATGTATCCTTCTTCAGAGACAGAGAATCCACCACTTCATTCAACAGGTCCAGTGCAGAGCATCTTGAGGTTCAGTGGTTCGGCCCGTTTCCTCACAGGAAGAAGGTTCCAGGTTCCACCTGGTGAGTGACTGCGTTCTCTCTGTTTGAGGTCGTCATTGTTCAAGAACTAACCAGTCATACTTGCACTCATCCTCTGCTGCCGCTTCTTTGGGGTCCCTCATCTTCGGTCCAATTCTATTCAGTTCCTACTTCGTTGATCTGCTTCTGATTTACTCAGAGGTCCAAATCCTGATGTATGCCGATGACACTGTTCTTTGCAACCAATGCGGTCCAACTGATTGTTGTCGTAGCCAGTTTAATACATAAATAAAGAGCATCCTTATTAAGTTTTAGAGCCTTTAAAGTGAACTTTAGACACATCAGCCTGCTGGAAACAGCTTCACCTCTTCAGCATTGGAGGTTTTCAGCAGGTGCAAGGCTGGGGAGAATAGACATTTGACATTTTCAGTCAGGTAACTCAGTCTCGTGATCAAATTTTGAGAACTTTTGCCTAACTATTAGCCCTTTGTACAATTCGAAAATGTATACATTTTTCTTTCCACGTTAACATCGACATGATAGCTGACACAAGTTTTCACATAAGAAGTCCTCCTGCTTTGTGGACGATAAATCTTCAGTTTGGCGAGAAAAAAAGTTTCATTTAAAAGCAAACGCCACACCATGTTAATCTGAACTCCAAAGGTCGACTGACAGACTTGAAAGATCATCAAAGTAAATTGTTAAACACAAACAGTTAAAAGTAAATACCGTATTTTCACGACCATAAGGCGCACCGCACTAAAGTTTCAGTTATGTGTGGCATTACTGTATTTAACACACATATAAGGTTCACCTGATTATAAGGCGCGCGTTTTATATACAATCCACACCCACACTTTAACATTCTCATGGTGTCCTCTACTACGTCCGTCTTACAACAACAACAACAACAACAACAACAACAACAACAACACACACAAGCATAAAAGTGTGCGTTTTTAAAAACAGAGCGGGAGCTAAACTGAGTTTGGTATTCACATTTTTTTACCGGTAATCGTCATCAATCAAACCCATCGAACTCCTCATCCTCTGTTTCTGATATGAACAGCTGCGCTAAATCTCCATCCAACATGCTAGCTTCACTTTCTTCACTGTCACAGTCGCTTTCCTCGGAAATGATGCCGGCTTTTGCGAAAGCTGGAACAAAAGTGCCAGCGGACACGTTAGCCTAAGCAGCTACAATCCATTCGCAAATTGTGGCGTAACTCGCCTTCCACTCTCAGTGAAACCGTGGTCTCAAAGAAGACTTTTCGTACCCCGTTGTGCGTCTCGCTACCGTGCTGGTCCCCTTCTTCTCCACTGGGATGTGGAAAGCGAGCGGCATCTCGTCCATGTTGGTGACGAGGCCGGGCTGGATGTGTTTGTCGGCCATGTTTTCAGGGTTGTTAAAACAAGGATGTTCTGCACATACCTGTTCTTTTATACACAATCAACGTCCACACTTCCCCCTATAACATTCTCATGGTGTCTCTACGACACACACAGGGTGCACTGCTCTATAGGGCGCACTGCACATTTTGGAGAAAATCTAAGACTTATGTGCGCCTTATAGTGTGAAAATACCGTAAGTTAAACATTTTAACTTATCAACCGCCAACTTAGTGTTTAGTCAATATATTTGGTGTTTGTTTTCTTGAAAACAAACAAGTCACACTGACTTTCTGTTAAATGTTTGTAAAAATCACTGTTTATTTTCAGAGACCTTCAGTTGTTTGATTGCGGAGTTCCTCAAGGTTCAATTCTGGCGCCTCGAGATCTTTCACATTGACTTTTTCCTTTTCAACTGAACTTTTCAAACTATTTGTTAAAGAATCCACGTGCAATCTCACGTCTTGTAGTGACCGCAGTGGTTTTGTTCTTTGAAATTTACCAGGTTATTTTCTTGCGTTTCATTACTATTTTATTGACTGTTTGCTGAATCCTGGTTTGATTTCACTGAGAAGCACTTTGTGACTGGAAAAGATTGGACTCAAAGAGAGTGTCATTGAAATGGGAAACCCTGCAGCTACATCTGTGTGTGATATAAAACCCTTCCAGGAGTGTCATGATGAAGACCTGGTGTGTGGAAATGATGCTCCAGCTGCAGCAGCAGACACTTCCCTTTCACTTCAGTCTGACTGAGGGGGTTTTTGTACGACGCTTTTTCACTGTGTGAACGTCCACTGACTATTGATGCTATGTAAACTCTGACAGTAATAAACTGCTGCATCTTCAGTCTGGACTCCTCTGATGGTCAGAGTGAAGTCAGAGTTTGATCCACTGCCTGAAAAACGATCTGGAATTCCTGATGCTCGAGTTGTAGCAAGGTAAATGAGGAGTTTAGGAACTTGTCCCTCTTTCTGTTGGTACCAGGCTAGAAAGTTCCCACCATAAACGTTCTGACTGGTCCTACAGGAGATGGAGACGGCGTCTCCTGGAGCAGAGCTCTTTGCTGCAGGCTGAGTCACCGTGACCTGACCTCTGGATTCTGAGGATACAGACACACAAAGTGAAAGAGACTCCACGGCTTTGCGGGCTTCATCTCACACATAGTGATGTTGAGAGAGGAGAGGAGGTGGACTCTCTTGACTTTACCTGTGAAGCAGCAGCAGAGGAGAGTCCAGATGAGGACGGAGACCCGCGTCATGTTTGTGATGAGGAGGATTTGTGATGAAGGACGGCTGTCAGTCATCCAGGGTCCAAGTGTCAGGACTATAAAGAGTCCCAGAGCACTGGAGCATGGAGCTGCTGATGCAAAGTGTCTCTATGGAAATCAACGCCTGACTCCAGCCAGCACTTTCATCCATGCAGATGGTTGGTTTTTTGTCTGTCTTTTTGTTTCACGACAGCAACTCAGCCACCAAGTGGAAAAGTGACGGAGTGGGGTCAGCGGATGCTGAGCATATAGTGCCAAGAGGTCACCAACTTTCTGCAGAGTAAGTCACAAACTTCATTTTCCTATTTGACTGTGCACCAGTGCACAAAGCAAGCGCCATAAAGACGTTAATGACAGCGTCTGGTGTGGATGAACTTGCCTGGCCATCACAGAGTCCTGACCTCAACCTGCTATAAGACCTTTTGGAAGAATTAGAGCAGAGGCTGAGATCCAGGCCTTCTGGTCTAACATCAGTGTGTGACATCACTAATGTGCTTCTGGAAGAATGGTCCAAAATTGCCATAAACACACTCCTGATCCTTGCGGACAGCCTTCCCAGAAGAGTTGAAGCTGTTCTCGCTGCAAAGCCTTGATGCGTGTCATATTGAACCCTATGGATTCGGAATGGGATGCCTATGAAGTTCATATGCGAGTATATTGGCTGGTAGTTTAGATGTTGTTCTAAAGTGCAATGGACATCCACATGACCAAAGAATATGAGCCATGGATGAGGAACACACATGCTCAGCTTGACCTTGTCTGCCAGTACAGTTAAGATGTAGATTATCTTTAATTCATCGTACAAATAAGCAGAAACGTTACGTGTTTTGAGCATACGACTGACGCCCCACTAACATTTATGTTCCGTCTCATCAGTAAAAACTCACACATCCCCGTCCTGTTTTAGTCGTCAAAGACTCATGTTTATCCCATCACCGTCTGGTTGCATCCTGAAAAATATTTGCATCGGCAAAGTCATTTCATCAGGGGTCGTCGTTGATGAACTCCGCAGTGGAGAGGATGTAGGTTGGCTTTTCCAGCCGACCAGAGGAGGCCCCACAAGGCTCGAGAGAAGTACCACTCTTTCCTTCACGTTTCCCTTCATGTTCAGATATGCTGAACTTGTCACAAGGCTGGAAAGTGAAGGTTCGTCCAGTGGAAGTAGGCTGCAGAGGTTTCATAGCCACTTCAACATCTAGGCTACTCAGGGAGGTGGGAGTTAAAGGACGTGCCCACGGACAGGGAGTCAAGGACTTCTCCAGGGCTGCTGAAAATGGGAGCCAGTGGCTGTGGCTGAAGAGAAGAGATCCAATGTGGGTCTTCAGGTGAGCTGATGGCATCTAGGGAGTGAACCTGGGGCGCTGGGATTCACTGCTGAACCCTCTGGAGATGTAGTGGGCCAATCAGTGAAACATTTATGAAGGAGGGTGCTCACTTGACAACCCGAAGGAGGCCATCGCTCACTTGAAACCCCACAGGGTCTCATCGGTGCCTTAGGTATGCTTTCATCAAGGGATATCAACACCTAGTCCTACACAACAGATCTGCTCTGGACTGTTGACGCAAAATACTTGAAATCCTCCAGCCTCTTGATCTCCACTCCCTGTAGCCTCACCGTTCCACCCGAGTTCCCCTCATTCACACACATATATTCTGTCTTGCTGAGACTAGCTTTCATTCCTCTACTTTCCAGAGCATACCTCCACCTCTCTAGATGTTCCTCCCCCTGTTCCCTGCTCTCACTACAGATCACAATGTCATCTGCAAACATCATGGTCCATGGAGATTCCTGTCTAACCTCATCTGTAAGCCTTTCCATCATCACTGCGAACAAGACGGGGCACAGAGCTGATCCCTGATGGAGGCCCACCTCCACCTTGAACTTCTCTGTTACCCCTACAGCACACTGTACCAATGTTTCACAGGCAGCACACATGTCTTGCACCGGTTTAACATATTTCTCTGACACTCCAGACTTCCTCATACAATACTTTTCAAAGTACTCTTTCCATCTTCTCATCACTCTTCAAGCATCTGTCAATTCATTTTCCTCTGTATCCTTAATCACCCGGACCTGTTGTACATCCTTTCCATCTTTATCTCTGTGTTTTGCCAACCTGTATAGATCATTCTCACCCACCTTACTATCCAACCGAGCATACAAGTCATGGTACGCCCTTTGTTTTGCCTTTGCTACCTCTATCTTTACCTTCCGCTACATCTCCCTGAACTCTTGGCTGTTCTCTTCAGTCCTCTCTGTATCCCACTTCTTCTTTGCTAACCGCTTTCTCTGTATATACTCCTGCACTTCCTCATTCCACCACCAAGTCTCCTTATCTACTTTCCTTCCAGATGACACATCAAGTACTCTTCTACCTGTCTCCCTGATAACACTAGCTGCAGTTGTCCAATCATCTGGAAGCTCACCCTGACCACCCAGACCCTTTCTCAACTCCTCCCTGAAAACCATGCAACACTCCTCCCTTTTCAGCTTCCACCACAACTGTCACCTACAACTACTTTTGTCACTGATCTCTTTCAGGTTACCTCGTCTATACAAGATGTCGTCTACTTGCATGCTCCTACCTCCGCTCTTATAAGTTACCCAATGTTCCTGTTTTTTTCTGGAAAAAGGTGTTCACTACAGTCATTTCCATCCTTTTTGCAAAATCTACCACCATCTATCCCTCTGCATTCCTATCCTGGAAAATCTGCCCATCACTTCTTCATCCCCTCTATTGCCTTCACCAACATTGAAGTCTGCACCAATGACCACTCTCTCATTTCTGGGAATATTCTGCATCACTTCATCGAACTCATACCAGAACTTCTCCTTCTCTTCAGATTCACATCCAACCTGTGGGGCATAGCCACTAACAACATGGAGCATCACACCTTAAATGTCCAGTTTCAGACTCATCAGACTATCTGACATTCTTTTCACCTCTAGGACGTTCCTAACAAAATCGACCTTCAAGATAACTCCTACTCCAATTTTCTTCTTGTCAGTACCATAATAGTACAACTTAAAGCCTGCTCCTGAGCTACTAGCCTTACTACCTTTGCACCTGGTCACCAGGACACACAGTATATCCACCTTCCTTATCTGCATCATGTCGACCAACTCTCTACCTTTTCCTGTCATTGTCCCGATATTCAAAGTCCCTACTCTCAGTCCCAGACTCTTTCCTTCCCTCTTCTCTCTGCTTCCGAACAAGCCCTCCTCTCCTTCTTCTTGTTCTTTTTCTTCGACCCACAGTAGCCCAATTTCCATTAGTACCCTGTAGGTCATCATTACCAATGGCGGTCGTTGTTAACCCGGTCCACGACTGATCCAGTATGATATAGTTATGGTTGACTCGCATTTTTGGCTTTGTCGAAAGTTTTACGCCGGATGCCCTTCCTGATGTAACCCTCTGCATTTATCCAGGCTTGGGACCGGCACAGGGAGACACTGCTCCGTGCCCCCCCAAGGCAGTCTTGGAGAGACACGAGCCAGTGCCGCCCTGAGGCTTCATTATTCTCAGAAAATACAATGGTGTAGGAAAATAATCTGACATTTTTCTTTGTTCAAACTACTGGTGGAAAATGAAGATTGTGCATCTTTGAAATGTGGCTCCAAGTTTTCCTGCCTGTTAGTGAAGTGTTTGTGTGAGAGTCAGAGAACCGTGTCTTTACACTCAGAGGTTTTTGTACGACGGCTCAATGAGTTTGTGTCACTGTGGTTGACGTTCGGCGGTGGAACCAGACTGGATGTTGGAGGTGAGTGAAGTCTTCGACTTTATCGATTTTACTTCAGACTTTTTTTGAGTTTTCCCGAGAAAAGAGTTGGTTCTCCAGTGAGATCAGGTTGATTTGAGCTGAAGGACAAAGCGGACGGAGGCTTTCAGGTTGAAGAGAGGGGATAGAAGCAGTCAGACGTGTCAGGGTTCACAGCTGATCCCCGTTGTAATCTGCGCCAGCTGCAGTAGATGCCGCTAATCGAGATCCCTATAAAGGGCAGCGGCACTCTCTGCCTGGCGCCGGGGGATTGTGGTCTTCATGGATTACTGTGGGACCCTGCCACGACCCGGACCTCACCCCTGCCAACTCGGACCTCACCCCTGCTATGACCGGACCCCAGGTAGGACCTCCTTTCCCTTCCCGAGTCACGGCCGGGCCCAGACGGCCGGCGTGACCTCTGTTCCCTTCCCGAGTCACGGCCGGGCCCAGACGGCCGGCGTGACCTCTGTTCGCTTCCCGAGTCACGGCCGGGCCCAGACGGCCGGCGTGACCTCTGTTCGCTTCCCGAGTCACGGCCGGGCCCAGACGGCCGGCGTGACCTCTGTTCGCTTCCCGAGTCACGGCCGGGCCCAGACGGCCGGCGTGACCTCTGTTCCCTTCCCGAGTCACGGCCGGGCCCAGACGGCCGGCGTGACCTCTGTTCCCTTCCCGAGTCACGGCCGGGCCCAGACGGCCGGCGTGACCTCTGTTCCCTTCCCGAGTCACGGCCGGGCCCAGACGGCCGGCGTGACCTCTGTTCCCCTCCCGAGTCACGGCCGGGCCCAGACGGCCGGCGTGACCTCTGTTCCCTTCCCGAGTCACGGCCGGGCCCAGACGGCCGGCGTGACCTCTGTTCCCTTCCCGAGTCACGGCCGGGCCCAGACGGCCGGCGTGACCTCTGTTCCCTGCCGCAACCCGTACTGTTGAGGCCCAGCCTCTGCCGTTCTGTCTGCAACTTCAACCGAATAAAAGCGCTTTCCACCCATCTCTGTCCCGAAGTGTGGTTCCCTGCTCGAGTCCGCCCCAGCACATCGTGACACAGACGTACAAGAAGAGCCTGAATCCTGGCTGATATCAGACTCTGATCTTCAGGCTGGTAGGTTGAGTCTGTGCCGATAAAGTCCGAGAGTCATCTCACTCTCCGGTCGGACGGGTTTGTCGGGCGCTTCCATCACTTTGTGTCGCTGTGGTGGACTTTTGGTGGAGGAACCAGACTGTCAAAGCCACACTGAAGCTGCTGAAGTGAAATGAGGTTCTCAAACGTGTGAAGTCGTGGCTGTTTTTCTGCAGAATTTCTGTGAAGACGCCGTCGCAGAGAGAGCAGATTAAGGCGGGTGTTTGAACATGTGCTGAACTGCTTTATCAGCTTGGATACTGATGGAAATGTGGTTGGAAAGAAGTCCAGTCTTTCATAGACGATTGAAATGCTCGTGAAGACGGACTGATGGTCGTCTCTGCACGTCGGATTTCTTTTCGTGATTTTCACACTTTGGAGGGATTTGATAGAAGGTCGTGTCAAACTGTTTCTGCTCAATCTGCCCGTTTGCAGACTTTCAGTCGATTTGCATGAGAGGCTTCTTGCAGGGAAGTGAAACACTGTGTGAGTGAGTAAGTGACTGGTGGAGCAGAACAACATCTGACAGGAACTCCTCAGGAGGAGATGGACTCTCACACAGGAAAGAGGTTTGATTGACAGCTGGGACAGAGTCAGACGTCAGATCATGATAGCACTTGTAAGCTTCAAGCACTTCCGGGTCGCAAGTCGCACCTTCGTCTCCTCGGCCGCGGAGTGCCGATGGAAAGTTGTTGAGGTCCCGCTCTAACCTGCCCGCCTTCTTCTAGGTGATGTTGTCCGTCCCACCCTGACGGTACTGCCCCCGTCCAGCGAGGAGCTGGAGGACGGCGACGCCATCGTCACCTGTCTGGCTGACAACGGCTTCCCCTCAGACTGGAGTCTGGCCTGGAAGGTGAACGGAGGAAGCAGCGGCAACTGGGAGCAGACCGAGAGCCGTGGGCCGCCGGGGAAGGACGGCCGCTACAGCTGGAGCAGCACCCTGAGGCTCTCTGCAGACCAGTGGACCAAGGTGGACTCTGTGACCTGTGAGGCCACCAAGAGCTCCCAGACTCCACTCAGTGAGACACTGACCACAGCCCAGTGTCTCCAGTCCTGACCCCTCTCTCTGCTTGGACCTCCACACCTATTTCTCTTGGCTACTCTTTGCCCTCCTCTGTCCCATCACATGTTGATTTCCTTTGTTTCAAGATAATAAACACCTTCTCATCAAATCGACACTTGTTGTCGTCTCTCACTTTGACGGTTTTTGGAATTTTTTGCCTTGATTGACCAAAGACACAGGCAGAAGAGAGTCAAGAGTGGAGGTAGTCGTTGTTTGGGGTTCTTTGTCAACAAAAGGTGACCTCCTGGCAACAGGGTGAGTCTGAGGCTGCTGTCTTGATATTGGTCAGGTAGAGGTGAGTGTAATCAGGTGAGGACAGGTGTGGGTCTTGAGCAAGGAGACAAAGAGCATACGGAAAGTACAGTGCTGTCATGGACCAAAGGTGTGCACAAGTCAAAATGGTCTTTTAGTTTCTCCTTAGTCACAGTGACCCTGAAAATAGTTTATACATTTCAGCAGATACTTTGGTCACAGTGTTTTAGGAGGTCAGTGTCACATTTGTTCAACCAGCAGAGAGGTGTCCCAAAAGGATCCATGTCAGGACCACTATCTGCCACCTTTTGTCACCGGTAGAATAAATGGTGTTCAGTCACCTCAGTAAAGAGGAACCCTTTGGGCAGATCTGCGTCATAGGACATCAGTGCCGGATGACTTTCGATGGCCTTTCTGCTCCACCTGCTTTAAGGGACTTCTCATAAACATCTTCCAGCTATCTCTTCTTCTGATGACACACTGCTTGACCAGAGAGTATTCTGAAGATCACTGTGTTTCTGATGGTTACAAACCCTTGCTGCTAGATTTACTCTGTCTTTCTTATCCTCCTTCAGGCCTGGTTCTCCACCCCTTTCTGCTCAATAGCCTCCATCTTCTCTAAAGAGTATCAAAGAAAGACAGTGAGCGTCTTTATTGGACTTTTGTTAATGGGAGCTCTCTGATGTTGGATTGCTGACAAAAGGACATTTGTGGATGAATGTAATGAAATCATTTCATGAGGGAGTCTTGTTTTACAAAGAATGACAGATGTCACACAACTTGTGGTGAGCAGAGACCCGACACTGGTCCTCAGTGAAGTGTGTCAGTCTCTGCAGCAGCAGACACTTCACTTTCACTTCAGTCTGACTGAGGGGGTTTTTGTACGACGCTTTTTCACTGTGTGAACGTCCACTGACTGTTGATGTAATGTGCACTCTGACAGTAATAAACTGCTGCATCTTCAGTCTGGACTCCTCTGATGGTCAGAGTGAAGTCCGAGTTTGATCCGCTGCCTGAAAAACGATCTGGAATTCCTGATGCTCGCCGAGTAGCCCAATAAATGAGGAGTTTTGGAACTTGTCCTTCTTTCTGTTGGTACCAGGCTAGATAGTAGTCACCAGCACCATCCCGGTAAACGTCCTGACTGGTCCTACAGGAGATGGAGACGGGGTCTCCTGGAGCAGAGCTCTTTGCTGCAGGCTGAGTCAGTGTGAACTGACCTCTGGACTCTGAGGATACAGACACACAAAGTGAAAGAGACTCCACGGCTTTGCGGGCTTCATCTCACACATAGTGATGTTGAGAAAGGAGAGGAGGTGGACTCTCTGGTCTTTACCTGTGAAGCAGCAGCAGAGGAGAGTCCAGATGAGGACGGAGACCCGCGTCATGTTTGTGATGAGGAGGATTTGTGATGAAGGACGGCTGTCAGTCATCCAGGGTCCAAGTGTCAGGACTATAAAGAGTCCCAGAGCACTGGAGCATGGAGCTGCTGATGCAAAGTGTCTCTATGGAAATCAACGCCTGACTCCAGCCAGCACTTTCAGGGAGGTCTCATCCATGCAGATGGTTGGTTTTTCATGCTTCTTTTTGTTTCTCCATTTGTTTTTTTTTACTTAACCTTTATTTAACCAGGAAAAAAAGGCCCGTTGAGATTAAAAACCTCTTTTACAAGGGAGTCCTGGCCAAGAGGCAGCAGTGAGTTACAGACAGAACAACATTACAAACAGTTAAAAGAAGCAATTACATTTTGACAAGTTGACCTCTATTGTTCTCAGTTTGGTTTTAAAAGCATTTAGTGAGATAAAATAAGGGAGTTTCCAGTCTTTTTGAAGTCTGTTCCATGCAGTGGGGGCAGCACAGGCAAAAGCCCTTTTCCTTCGTTCTGTGCTTGGTAAAAAGGGAGGTAAAGCAACAGTCAATCATGTGATCGCAGCAGGTGAGAATCAACAGTCCGCCTTGTGACTCAGTCACAGATGTACGAGGGCAGCAGTCCGAGCAAGGCCTTATAAATAAAAGTGTACCAATGCCCCGACCTCCCGGTGCACAAAGAAGGCCATCCAACACGGGAATATAGTTCACAATGATGTGTTAACCATCTACAACTTGTTATGAACCTCAGCGAGGCGTGATACACGGTGTCGACTTTTTGAAGACTTTGAGCAGAGGCGTTCATGTACAGCAGGTCAACGTCATCTAAAATAGCTAAAAAAGTTGCTTCTTAACATTAGAGGAGAAACACACCTTGTTTCGAAAAAGAAAACCCAGTTTAAGTTTTTTCACAAGACAGTCAATATGGGGCTTGAATGTCAAAGAGTCATCAAGTAAAACCCCGAGGTATTTCTATTCATGCACCCGCTCGATGACACTTCCCTTGAAAGTTGACACCACGGGAAGATCTGTAGGGACCGTCTTGCTTTTTGGAAAGATCATGAGCTTTGTTTTGTCAGCATTTAGAATCAGTTTTAGCTGCACTAGTGCGAGCTGAATCACATCAAAAGTTTCTGCACAGATTCAATTGCTTTCACAGGGGTGGATCCAAAGCAGTAGATGATTGTGTCATCAGCATGAAGATGAACATTGGCATCTGACAGATGTATAATGTACAAAATGAACAAGAGGGGTCCTAATATTGAACCCTGTGGCACCCCCTTTTGGACACTCAAAGAGAAACCAGAAACCAGACCATCACATTTAACGCACTGAGTTCTGTCACTCAAGTAATTTCTAAACCGAGAAAGTACAGAGCTACAAAATCCAAAACTACCGAACCGAGGCATTAAAACAGCATGATCTACAGTATCAAAAGCTTTCGACAATTCAATAAAAAGCCAGGCACAATATTGCTTCTTATCAAGAGCAGAATGTATGTCATTGACCACCTTTGTGGCTGCTGTGATGGCACTTTTTTTTTTTTCCTGAAACCTGATTGCAAATTTGAAAGAAGTTCACTAGAAAAACTTTTAGCTGATCACAGAAAGGAGTTCAATAATTTTTGATGAGATACACAAATTGGATATTGGTCTGCAGTTAGTTAGTTAAAACTGCTGGGTCACCTCCCTTTAGTAAAGGAGTAACAAAAGCCGATTTCCAAATGGCTGGAATTTCACCACTTTGTGTGGAGAGATTGAAGAGGACTGTAAGGGGCTGTGCTCCAAAATCTGCTGCTATTTGCAGACAATAAGATTCTATCATATCTGGACCAGAGGGTTTTTCTATGATCTAAAGTTTTGAGTGTTTTATACACTTGCTGCATGGTAAAAGGAACAAAATTGGAAGGTATCCCCAGAAAACAATTGAGGATCTGTGCAGGAGTTTACAGAAGCTGCACCTTTTTGATCAAACAAAGATCCGCACAAGATAAGATGTTTTTGACAGCAATTTAACATTTGAGCTTTTGCATGGACCGGGACCGAGTCCTTCAGAACACATTTTGGAAGGGTCTCTGCAACTTAATTACTGATAAAGACTTTATCACCTTCCAAAATTTGTATGGATTATTGAGATTGTCAGTTGTGACGGATAAGCAATATTCCGATTTGGCCTTTTTGATAAGAGAAGTGCATTTATTTCTTAGTTGGCTGAAAACATTCCACTCGGCTGCAGCATCACTTCTCCTAGCTTTGGCCCATGCCAAGTTGCGCTGATGGATCATGTCTGACAACTCTGGAGAAAACCAGGGATTTTCGCGTCCTTTCACTCTAAATTTCCTGATCGGAGCATGCTTGTTCACAATACTCATAAAAGTTTCCTTAAAGAAAGTCCAAGCAAGCTCGACATCCGGGAGCATGTTCACTGAATTGTTTAAAGTTTCTGTTGTGCCAGTGGTGGGCTGTCAGGGCCTGCAAGGCCTTCTCTGCTGGCCTAAAGAATATCTGAATTACAAAGGTTAATAATATTTTCTCCATGAATACTTATGAAATAATTCCAAATGGTCTGTTCACTTCCTTTCACAGCTTTTCTCCTGGTTGTGCCGCTTCCAGACATGCATTTTCATGTAAAAGTATTTAACCAATCACATTTCAGCCATCATCTGTTGCCAGGCAGGGTCAAAGGGTCAAAGGAGTCTGGCTGGGAGGGGGGTTAGTTCTGCAAACCCTTTACGGAAAAAAACAAGTGTTGATGACGCGGTTGCTTCAACCAATAAGATTTTGAGTTGGCGACATCAAAGCCTTCTAGCAGGCTACAGCAACGTCAGCGTACTCACGCCCTCTGATTGGATAGTCAGAGTGCTAGCCTGCTACGAACAGAAATATAGTTGTGTTTGTTTAATATAGTTTTTTCAGCCCACAATGGCTACAGGAGAAGAAACGGATTTAGTTACCAATATATTGTTAAAGCGATTTTCGTTTTGAAGAAAAGCTCGACATAGGAAAGAAAGGTCGGGCAACTCCTAAGCTAGTGAACCTGTCACAACCAGGAAAAGGATTTGTCCGACATTTTCAAGCCACAAACTACGACCAGTACCCCTGGCTCACAGGCTCCAGGTTAACTGCAAATTGTATTGCAGGGAGCGTTTGGAGCTGAAGCACACGGATAATCTGTACAACGGAATAATTGAACTCTTTTTGGGGAAAGAAATGAGGATGGATTTTGTCTACAAAAGATCAGAATTTCTGGTGAGTAAAATGCTGCTATTTTCCTAAATAATACTGCCAGTTTATAAGGTTATTATTGGTTTTTTTTATGTGTCGAGGCTGTTTGATATAAAGGCATTTATTGTGGCTACTGTCCGTTTTTGTGGCTCCCGCCATGCGACTCTCTTTATACCGCATTTCTGCATAATAAGATGTTTTTCTTTTTATAGCCTTAAACTAATTATGGGGGGTGGATTGATTCGGAGCTTTACAGAAGGTCTAGGTGTAAAATGCACAGCCCGCCACTGTCTTGTGGATAACGAGCGGATTACTTTTAGGGATTTAAGTGTCCCGGCAAGCAGCAACAGCGCAGTGATCACTCATATCATTGCAGAAAACTCCCAGAGCTGAGAATTTATGAGGAACATTTGTTAGGATTAAATCAAGTCAAGTGGATTTATCAGGACTTCTAATATTTGGCCGAGTAGATAGATTGACAGATTGACTTAGATTATTTGAGTCACAGAAGCATTTAAACTCATCCGAAACTGAGGTTAACCAGTCCCAATTTAAGTCCCTGGACAGCAAGAGTTCGTTAGACTTAAGCCTAGATAAAAGATGTCTTAATGTTGACAAAGCTTCCTTTTTGGCAGAGGGAGGCCGATAGCAACCAACAACCGTTAAACACAATTTCTATATTTAAAGCCAAAAACTCCAATTGCTTACAGATGGATTCAGATAGAAGAACTACAACAACAAATCTTGAGTCCACCGTAAAATAGTCTTTAAATCAGATTTGTCAGAAAAGAATAGGCAAACATAGATATAGATACCAAGGAGCAAGATGGCGTAAACATGGACAACAGACAAACAAAATCTTAACATCTGAGAAGAAAAAAGAAAGTCCTTGTGCAGAGAATGGTGATAGAAACAGCAGGTGTACAGTAGGGATGAGGATCCTGAAACAGACATGATGAGCAAGGTGTCCTGGAGAATGTGTAGATATCAATATTGCACGGATAACAGTGCTAAGTAGAGCTGGAGGTAGTGCTCATGGAGGTCGTGAGCCGGTGCAACAAAGAGTGTTTTGAGATGTTTGTGAGCAGTATCTGCACTGAGCTTTATGTGCTTGTCGCATTGAACAGTCTGACGGCCGATGGGATGAAGGACCTGCAGTGGCGTTCCTTCTTGCAGCCAGGATGCAACAGTCTTTGGCCGAAGGAGCTGCTTAGATCCCTGCAGGGTCATGCAGAGGCTGAGAGGAGGCTGTTGTCAGTCCTCCTACTCTTAGACTTATTGGAAAGAGCTCCCTGTTGACAGTCGCCACTAAAATGGTTCAGTGCTGAACATGTGCAGAGGTGTATCCCAGGGTTCCCTCTATAAATTCACAGAACCAAGTCCAAAAGCTCCCAATTTTACCCTTGTATGCTGGTGACACTGTCATTTCCTGCTGTGTCTCCCCTTTAGACAGGGTGGTATATTTTGGAAATCTGCTCCAATGTTCATATTATTTATCAATCTTGTCATTGTCCTAAATAGTGTGATGGATCACTGTTTCATTAGAACTGCTCCACACGTGTCTTGGACGTAGAATTAAAGTCAGTATGTTTCCAATGTCATATTTAAATTGTGATTGTTTCATGTTGTTTGTGTTTGTCTTCCTTTGTTTTCCCTCCTGTGTGATTCATCAGTCCTGTTCAGTCCAACCCTGTTCCTCATGTCTTGACCAATCAGCTCCCTGCCTGCTCACCTGTCTCTTGTTGTATCCCGTCAGTGTCGTATCTTTGCGACTTTCGTCCCAGACAACTTGTAGTTTAAACACCAGGAAAGTCTTTGGCCTGAAGATCAGGTATTTTCTTTTATTTCAGGATTGGACTCTTAAGGAGGCTCACTGAACTCTCTCTTGTGTTGAAAAGAAATAATTTGAATTTATTTCTATAAATAACTAGAATGCTACAATCCAGAATGTTGTTGCGGCTGCATCGGTTCCTCTTTAGCTGAGGGAGGTTTTTGTACGACGTTGTATCACTGTGTGAACGGGTGGCTGTTACCCTGCTGACAATAATAAACTCCTGCATCTTCATTCTGGACTCTGCTGATGGTCAGAGTGAAGTCAGTCCCAGACTGACTCCCACTAAAACGATCAGACACTCCAGAGAAACGGCTCGAGGCATCATAAATAAGAAGCTTTGGAGCTTCTCCATGTTTCTGGAGGTACCACTGAAAATTATCGCTAACTCCTGTACTTGCTTTACATCTCATGGAGACGGTCTCTCCTGGAGCAGCAGACGGAGGTCCAGACTGAGTCAGGATAACCTCCCCGGATGAACCTGCAAAACAAGTCGGCGGAAGATTTTAGGAGACAAATTGAAGGACGTGGCAACAGAGGAAAACCGTTTCTCCAAGGTGGATGCTGCTCGTTTGGGTGTTCCTGCTCGGCATCAGAACTTGATGGCGGTGAACCTGGAGCAACGTCTCTAGAGGAGAGTCTCACCCTGGACGAGGAGCCCCAGGGTGGCCAGCTGGAGGATCAGTAACTTCATCATGGTGCTGCCGGTGTGTCGGTGGTTCTGAAAGGTCTGGAGCTCTTAACAGCTGGGAGCGGAGAGGCAGGACATGTATGCAAACACAGAGTCAGTCAGCTGGAGCTGTCCTCAACATGTCCTGCTGTGTCCTCCTCACTGCTCCACACATACGCATTTGCCAGTTTCAAAGGTCTGAAGCTCAAGATGTTTGACTGCAACCGTGCATTTATTGCAGTGAATCTTCCTGCTGCTCAGAGAGTTCATTTTTGCACAACACCCTGTCGCTTTCTTGGATCCTGGAAAAAGGCTCCCTTATCAATATTCTTTGTCCACTGCTGTGACTGACTGTGGATCAATATGTCTCAGTCCAGTCACTTCTGAAGCCACAGAAGAACTGATAACCAATCGACGGCCCAATTCGATGGCCTTTCTGCTCCACCTGCTTTAGGGGACTTCTCATAAACATCTTCCAGCTATCTCTTCTTCTGATGACACACTGCTTGACCGGAGAGTATTCTGAAGATCACTGTGTTTCTGATAGTTACAAACCCTTGCTGCTAGACGTCCTCTCTCATTCTTATCCTCCTTCAGGCCTGGTTCTCCACCTCTTTCGGCTCAATAGCCTCCATCTGTTCTAAAGAGTTGCAAAGAAAGACATTGAGCGTCTTTATTGGACTTTTGTTTATGGGAGCTCTCTGATGTTGGATTGCTGACAAAAGGACATTTGTGGATGAATGTAATGAAATCATTTCATGAGGGAGTCTTGTTTTACAAAGAATGACAGATGTCACACAACTTGTGGTGAGCAGAGACCCGACACTGGTCCTCAGTGAAGTGTGTCAGTCTCTGCAGCAGCAGACACTTCACTTTCACTTCAGTCTGACTGAGGGGGTTTTTGTACGACGCTTTTTCACTGTGTGAACGTCCACTGACTGTTGATGTTATGGAAACTCTGACAGTAATAAACTGCTGCATCTTCAGTCTGGACTCCTCTGATGGTCAGAGTGAAGTCAGAGTTTGATCCACTGCCTGAAAAACGACCTGGAATTCCTGATGCTCGACTTGTAGCCCTATAAATGAGGAGTTTAGGAGCTTGTCCTTCTTTCTGTTGGTACCAGGCTAGATGGTTCCCACCATAAACGTTCTGACTGGTCCTACAGGAGATGGAGACGGCGTCTCCTGGAGCAGAGCTCTTTGCTGCAGGCTGAGTCACCGTGACCTGACCTCTGGACTCTGAGGATACAGACACACAAAGTGAAAGAGACTCCACGGCTTTGCGGGCTTCATCTCACACATAGTGATGTTGAGAGAGGAGAGGAGGTGGACTCTCTGGACTTTACCTGTGAAGCAGCAGCAGAGGAGAGTCCAGATGAGGACGGAGACCCGCGTCATGTTTGTGATGAGGAGGATTTGTGATGAAGGACGGCTGTCAGTCATCCAGGGTCCAAGTGTCAGTACTATAAAGAGTCCCAGAGCACTGGAGCATGGAGCTGCTGATGCAAAGTGTCTCTATGGAAATCAACGCCTGACTCCAGCCAGCACTTTCAGGGAGGTCTCATCCATGCAGATGGTTGCTTTTTTTGTGTGTCTTTTTGTTTCACGACAGCAACTCAGCCACCAAGTGGTAAAGTGACGGAGTGGGGTCAGCGGATGCTGAGCATATAGTGCCAAGAGGTCACCAACTTTCTGCAGAGTCAGTCGCAAACTTAATTTTCCTACTTGACTGTGCACAAAGCAAGCGCCATAAAAACGTTAATGACAGCGTCTGGTGTGGATGAACTTGACTGGCCATTACAGTGTCCTGACCTCAACCTGCTATAAGACCTTTTGGAAGAATTAGAGCAGAGGCTGAGATCCAGGCCTTCTGTTCCAACATCAGTGTGTGACATCACTAATGTGCTTCTGGAAGAATGGTCCAAAATTGCCATAAACACACTCCTGATCCTTGCGGACAGCCTTCCCAGAAGAGTTGAAGCTGTGGCAGTTGACTGAAGAGATACTGAGATTAGGTTAGCAGTATTGCGACCACAGGGATTACAAAAAGGTATTTTTTGGTCAGGGCTCGGTGTACGAGCAGGGGAAAGATTTTCAGCTAGTCACCAGATTGTAGCTCCTAGCTACTTTCCACCTGTAGTCCTGGGAAGACAATACAAATATAAAACTATACAAATAGACAATACATATAAAATATACAAATAGGCAATGAAACAATATATAAACAGGCAATAAAATAAGTAAAACCCAAGTTGAAGGTGTTTTGATATTATTAGTTTGGTCATCAGAGAAGAGATGGTGAATATATTGGTAGACGGATGCTGGAATTGGAGCTGCCAGGCAAGAGGTCTCGAGGAAGACCAAAGAGAAGATTTATGGATGTAGTGAGAGAGGATATGAAGGTAGTTGGTGTGAGAGAGGAAGATACAGAGAATAGGGTTAGATGGAGAAAGTTGACTCGCTGTGGCGACCCCTAACGGGAAAAGCCGAAAGAAGAAGAAGAAGAAGAAGAAGAAGGTCATCAGATGTCAGCCAGAAGGGTAATTCCCGTCTGCTGTTAGCGTGAGCATGTCGAGAATCCAATTTTTAACGTTCCGTGCAAAGGTGTAAAAACCAGTCGTGGTTTTTTTGCCTTCTTCGGCAGCGCTGTGGTGCCGGTGGTCCAGGAGAGGTCCTCACGGATGTGCACCCCTAGGAATCTGGCGCCGTTGATGCACCAGTGCTCGGTGTGGCCTCTCCGGAAGCGGACAACAATCTCCTCAGTTTTGCTGACATTCAGCAGGAGGTTGTTGTCTCTGCACCAGGTGGTCAGACGGTCAATCTGCTTCCTGTAGTGGGTCTCGCCGTCCTCGGTGTCGTCCGCAAACT
Organism: Fistularia commersonii; assembly: GCF_037954325.1. Lineage (NCBI taxonomy): Eukaryota > Metazoa > Chordata > Actinopteri > Syngnathiformes > Fistulariidae > Fistularia > Fistularia commersonii. The sequence continues at coordinate 446,144 of NC_141287.1, forward strand.
TCACCGTGTGATCGGTGCCGTCGGGGGGTTTGCAGTGGTGAATCAGCGGGCTGAAGAGCAGCCCTGAGGGCCTCTGCGCTGAGCGTGATGCTGCTCCAGATACTGGACTGCTTGTGGACTCTCACAGAGGAAGTCCGGCAGACAGTTGCAGAGGGAGGTGTTGAGTCCCGGCTGTTGTAGTTTGGTGATCAGCTGTTGTGGGAGTACGGCGTTGTTGTGTGTTGCGTAAAAGACGAGCGGAGATATTAGAGTAGCACTTAGTTATTTTGACAGACATGAGCCCGCCTACAGAGAGTCTGCGCATGTGCAGATCGCAAGTGAACATATATGGTTAATTGTTGAAGTGGTGGGAATCAGGCTGGTGTAAGACGATTCGCGACGAGATGGATCAATTTAGAGATGCGTTTATTAAGCAAAGTTTCTTCAAAAATCCCTGATACAAAATCATCTAATACAGGAACCTGGACTCGTGCTGTTTTCCTTGTGCCTGAAGTAAACGGGTCTTATGCTTGGAACTCCCAGCAAAAAGCAGCCTTCTTTCCCTGCCCGGGTGTTACATGAATATTCATAAGAGGGTCTTCCAGGTGTGCGGTTGTTTTCCACCCGTCCGTCTTTCCCCTTTTGCCCCAGTTCCTTCTCCAACCTTCTCCTCTATCTCGCACATCCCGTCCGTCTCACACCGATGTCTGAAAAGAGAAGAAAACAACCTAATGTCTACCTCATAAGCAAAGCAAATATGTTGACCTCTTCATGAGCCAAGCAAATGTAGTGTCTATTTCATGAGCAAAAACAAGTATATTGATTTCTTTATTGTTCAATATTACTGTGTCCACAGTCAATATTCTACATCCCCTTTCCTTAGTTGGAACCTCTAACCCTGGACACATTTCAACATCTTAATAGTAACACAGAGTTAAACTTATTCCATACTTGTGTGAATGTAGCATGAAATATGACATATCCAAACAATAAAAAAAGTGTGTAAATAACTGTGATAACCATTCAACGAGTCATCATGTAACCTAGTCAGACATTAACAAAATACCCTCTTAGCAGTTTAGCTCTTTGTACTTGGGGTTTGGTTTACTGATGCCACCTGAGCGCGTTCTATAAACATCCACGTTTACAGACGGTTCAGAAGCAGAGGCTCGATCCGCCGGGCGCTCAGAGTCCGCATTCTGTTCTGCATGTTCGACCCGAGTCGGTTCAGGAACAGTTAAGGTGTGTTTTCGGTTTCTCCTGTATGTTTGTCCTTCCGACTGAATCAGGTATGATCTGGGCTCATTGCATGTTTCTTTCACAACTCCTGTGCGGTCGAATCCTTTCGGTGTTTGAAGCCTGACTTCCTGTCCTTCTGTCAGAGGATTCAGAGGTCGGCTCGTTTTGTCATAGTAGCTTTTTTGCGCCAGTCTTTTATTGAGAAGTCGAGCACGTACGTCCTCTAGCTCGCACGTGTCGGGTTCAAGCAGCTTTTTGGAGACAGGGAGAGTGTTGGAGAGTAATTCTAATTCATGCTAAGTTAAAGCCTGTAAAGAGGAGACTGAGGTTATCATACGAAATAACACAGATGAGCGAATATTCTTTTGAGCTCTGCAGAGGGGGAGACTCAGCGCTCTTTGGAGGCGAGATCCAGAGAATCCCACCCAGTTCCTCCTCGCTCGTCTTTTTATTGTGTGGAAGTGTTTATTTACATAACAACATTCATTGGGTAGTATAGTTCATGCATATGTTAAGTTGTCCAGGATGATATACAGGGGTGGGCAGGTTTCTGTCCAGAAGTTAGATTTACGTTTACGGAGGGTAGGTTCTTATCTAAAGATGTTTACGACCATTGGAATCTAAAATCTTGGAGGCCCGATTCCTGTTTGAGGACAAAAGTCATTTTAAGGCCAAAAGTCATTTGTGCTCTAGCATGTCTGGCTAACTTCATGTGAGTAGTGGAAATAATAAATACTGCTCAAAAGAATAAAGGGAACACTTGAAATACACAATGTAACTCCAAGTCAATCACACATCTGTGAAATCATAGTGTCCACTCAGGAAGCAACACAGATTCATTTTGACTTGTTATAAGAATAAGAATAAGAATAAGAATAAGAATAAGAATAAGAATAACTTTATTAATCCCGAAGGAAATTGCTGTGCCAGAGTTACAGAAAATATAACAGTAATAAATAATAAAAGAAAAGGCAGAATTAGAAATAAAAATAAACTATAAACTATAAAGTGTCTCAGTGATAAACTATAAACTATAAAGTGTCTCAGTGAAACTATAAAGTGTCTTAGTAAACAGTGATAAAACTATAAGTGTCTTAGTAACAAGTGAGTTAAGGAGTGCACAATAGTGTGATAGAAGGGAAAATTGTAGTGCAGCTGTTATGAGATGAGATGAAATATTGCACAGTGTAGCTGTTATCAGATGAAATATTGCACAGTTTCTGAATATTGCACAGACATTAAGGACATTACATCAAAGTTGGATCAGCCTGGAGTTTGTTTTTACACTTTAATTTTGAGTGTGATTCCTAATCCAGACCTCCATGGGTTGATACAATTGATTTCCATTGATCATTTTTTGTGTGATTTTGTTGTCAGCACATTCAACTGTGTAAAGAGCAAAGTATTTCATAAGAATATTTCATTCATTTAGATCTAGGATGTGTTTTTTAAGTGCTCCCTTTATTTTTTTGAGCAGTGTAGTTATAGAAATAGAGAGAAAACTCTAACAGAGAGAAGCGCACGTCTGTTGCGTCATCAATCTTTGTGCAGGAGACCCAAGCTTAGTGTCACGAGGAATGTTTCTTAAATTGAGTAGGTTGAGAAAGATGTCAGTTTTGTCTCCGTGAGGCTTTCAGCACTACGGACAGCTCTCTCCACCAACCCATTAGATTTGGATACTCAGGGCTGCCCGTTCGTTGTCGGTGATGAGAGTGTGCCAAATATGAAGTTAAGTGAATCATATTGTAAAGTTATTGAGAGGAGAGGAGAGTTAACTGCTATTATTTTCAATTAATATTTTTCTACGATGAGACCCGTGTTGGGATCACCGCCTCACCAAAGATTTTGTTTTTTTCTTTGGTCAGTGGTTTGGACAGCACTTAGTGCACTTTGCCCAGAGGGAATCTTAAATCACAACCCTCTGCCTGCATTACAAGAGGAGCTGGACAGATCTCTGTACTCAGCTGGACTATTGGAAGTCACATATGCTTATTTTATTTTTTCTGTTCTGTGTTTTAAGAGTTCTTATTTCCTTGACATGTCGGTTAGGTCGGCACAAGTGATTTTTGTTACTACTAGGGCAAGGATAGTTACTTTATGCAAAGGTGAATCTGGGGAGAGTAAAGTGAAAATAAGAAATACCGATTTATGTCAAAGGTAGGGATTGTCAGTTATAATGTCAAATGATTAAATAATCCTTTAAAAAGAAAGAAAATGCTGACTCAGTTGAAGAACTTTAATTGCTCAATAGCGTTACGACAGGAAACTCACTTAAATGAGGTAGAACATAAGAAATTGAGGAGAGACTGGGTTGCACGGGTATTCTATGCTTTTTGTTCAAACAGCAGAAAGAGAGGAGTAGCAATTTTAATTAGTCATTCAATTAGTTTTGCAATTCAGAGAGAAGTGAAGGATAAAGCAGGGAGATATATACTTATTATGGGAACAGTAGGTGGAGTAGAGCTAACTATCATGAATATCTATGCCCCTAATGAAGATGACCCCAATTTCTTTAAAGAAGTGGCAACTGTAATGACAAGAGAAGCCAGAGGTACTATAATTTTAGGAGGTGATTTCAATTGTGTTTTAAATGTAAAATTGGATAAAACTCCTTCTGATTATGGGCCCATTAGCAGGGAATCCAGGGTAAAACATGTGTTCGAAGAATAAGGACTTGTGGATGTTTGGAGGGCTAAGAACCCAACCACGAGAGATTTCACCTCTCTGTCCATGGTACATGGGTCATACTCAAGAATTGATTTGATTTGCATTTCAAAACAAAGCTTATATAAAGTTAGAGAATGTGTTATTGAACCTGGTACCCTATCTGATCATGGTCCTGTATATATGAAATTAAATTTAGGCTTTGGGGGTACTTCAAATACTGGAGACTAAATATTTAATTGTTGACAGATCCAAATATAAAGGAAAACATCGAAAAAAACAATTGATGAATACCCCTCCTCTCTGACCGAGGTCTCCCACCCAGAGGAGATAGCTGAGGCATTCCAGACTTACTATAAAAATCTTTATGATACATCAGGAGAAACACAAGACAAAAGGAAATTAGAAGATATTTTCAAAAATCTTAATTTAATAAAACTCTCTGCATCTGAGGCGGACGAATTAATAGCTCCTATCCAAGAAAACGAGATACAAGACGTTATTAAGTCATTAAAAAACAACAAATCCCCTGGCACAGATGGTCTACCAGGTGAATTTTATAAGGCCTTTGGAGAGGAGCTCGTGCCAAAACTTTGCCAGATCTTTAATTATGCCTTACAGGAAAATGACCCACCTGAGAGCTGGTCTGAGGCAGTAATAACGGTTATACACAAAGAGGGGAAAGATCCATTAGACTGTGGTGCCTATAGGCCGATCAGTTTGTTGGGGAATGACGTAAGATTATTAGTGCCATATTAGCAAATAGAATGCAGAAGTACTTAGGTAAATTGATTAATACAGACCAGTTTCATACCCGGTCGACAAGGAGCAAATAATATTAGAAGAGCATTAAATGTACAACCAGTGGCGAGACATTCAGTTCACCCGTCAATGCTTCTCAGTCTAGATGCTGAGAAGGCGTTCGACAGGGTGAAATTTACTATGGAACAAATGGGTTTTAATTTGACATTTATAAAATGGATTGAAGCACTGAATGAGGACCCAATATCAAGGGTCAGAGTGAATGGGTACTGCTCCCAATTTTTTCACCTTAAAAAAGGAGTTAGGCAGGGGAACCCAATCTCGCCTATTTTGTTTGCATTGTGTATCGAACCGCTTGCTGAATTGATAAGGACAAACGATCAGATCGAGGGAATAGTGGATGAAGGAGGGGAGATGCACAAAATGTTCGCGGAAGACGTTCTTTTGTTTATAAGAAATCCTCTGTCATCTATACCGGCCCTTATGCAATGCCTGAGGGACTATGGGGAGGTGTCAGGGTACAAGGTGAATGAGGGGAAATCAGAAGCAATGATGATAACGGGATGCTGGCCGACATGCTTGGATGGAGAGGTGAAATTCAAGTGGTCAAAAGGGAGCTTTAGATACCTGGGAATCATTCTCACACACGACACAAGTCAGCTATATAAGGAAAATGATGGTAAACTCATTTCTCAGATCAAAAATGACATGGAAAGATGGGAGGTGCTTCCTTTGTCCTTAGTTGGGAGGATAGAAAGTATCAGGATGAATGTCCTACCTAGAATGCTGTTTCTGTTCAATGCTCTGCCTATCACTGTTCCTGTATCTACCTTTACATCACTGGATAAGCTCATTTCCAAATATATATGGCAGAAAGAGGCCCAGAGTGAGATTGAAAATACTCTGTGCACCCAGAGATAAGGGCGGATTGGCTTTGCCTCACTTCTGAAGTAACTAACTGGCAGCACAACTTGGAAAATTGGTCTCATGGATAAAACTAGATATGGACACAAGATGGGTGCATATAGAGCAAGGTTCAGTTAAAAATGTGTGGCTTTCAACTCTTCCCTTTCTAAATTCAAAACCAAGACGTTGACTTAAGATACAAAATGAATATGTCAACCATACACTTAATGTTTGGGAAAAGACAAGACGGTTCCTGAATCTACCTCTATCTCTATCGAGGGCAGCAAAAATAACAGCAGCAGGTGACTTTCTGCCAGCAAAGATGGACGGTGGTTTCATTAGATGGGCAGGGAAAGGTTTAATCACAATAAATCAGTTATTTGAAGGAAGAACTCTGAGGGCTTTTTCACAACTTCAGGCAAAATACAACATTGACTCTAAGGATTCATTTAGATATTTTCAAATTCAACATTATTTGATGACACACAAAGAATGGGACAATATTAAATAATCTTCAACTAATTTTGAACAATATTGGATTGAGATAGTTGAGAACAAAATGAACATTAAAAATACAATATCAGATATATATGGCAGGATACGTATGGACACTTTAGTGGACACACTGGATGTGAAAGCTAAGTGGGAACTGGAATCTAATGCCGTGACTGCTGATGGAGAATGGAAGAGTTCTTGGTTGCCCTGGCAAAAATGTTTAAGCAGCCCAACATGGAGGGAGTTCAGCTGGAAGTTAAGAATAAGGTATTTTAAAACTCCCTTGATAATAGCTTCTTATGATAATAACTGTTCTCCCCTGTGTTGGAGGGGCTGTGGCATAACGGGGGACTTTTCCCACATTTTTTGGGACTGCCCTAAACTGATGAAATTCTGGGAAGAGGTAAATAAACAAATAAGTGAGGTTTTAAAATTAAACAGACCAATTGATCCACAGCAATTTATTATGGGTACAGCATCAACAAGCGATTTAAGGAAAAACCAGGCGTTTTTGCTTAGAGTTCTTCTATTAATTGCACATAAAATGATCCCAGTAAACTGGCTCAAACCCCACCCACCTACTGGACCAGTGGCGTCAGAGGCTTAAGGATGGAAACTGCATGGACTTCAGACAGACCTATATCTTGACAAATGGGCATCCATCAAAAAATATTTGGAGAGTTGAAGATATTATCTGTATTTGACTGAGCTAGATGTTTTTTTTTTTTTTTTTTTTTTCGCTTGCTAGTGAGGAAATAAGTGACCTATAAAGAATATTGTATAATGTGTATCTTGTCATGAGGTTTTGTAAGAATGTGTGTGACTCTGTCAAGGAACCTGTTCTAAATGTTCAAAAAAAAAAAAAAAAAAAAGGAGGATCTACTAAATATTGATGTCATTTTTCTGTTGGGGTGCCCCAATTTATGCACCTGCCTACTTTTGTTTAAATAATTATTGCTCACTTTCTGTAAACTTCATTTCACTTCTCAAATATCACTATGTTTGTCTGCTATATGATATATTAAACTGAAATTGCTGAGACGAACAACCAATGACTTATAAAGGAAAATCTTGAAAATGATCAGGAGTGCCCAAACCTTTTCATCCCACTGTATGCTAGTGTGCGTCAGGGCGTCCATCAGCGATCAGCTCTGAGCCCCTACTTGTTCACAAGGGTGATGGACAGGCTGACAGATGAGGCTCGACAGGAATCCCCATGGACCATGATGTTGTTTGCAGATGACATTGTGATCTGTAGTGAGAGCAGGAAACAGGTAGAGGAACATCTAGAGAGGCTTCAAATGACCATGTGAAAATTATCTACCTCTACTAAGAATGCTGAATATATATTTATTCCTATATCTACTGAGTATACTTAACACAATACATGTTTGTAGATCTTGCATAACTGCATGAACCCATTCGGCACACGGCAACTGAGTACTTTTATGGTAAATACCTCATTCTGACGACTCAGTTGGAGTCAGCAGCAGAGTTGAAGTTAGCTGGGAGAAAAATGACCGCTTTCCCGACAGCTGGGATTTAAGTTCCTTCACCTTTCTCCTTCTCAGCTCACCATTCGGAGGGAAGTCGGGGCCGTAGTTTTTATGAACGGTCTGAAAATGCCGCTCCACATTTCCCTTTTTCGCTATAGCGATGGCAGACCGGCAGATGAGGCGAACGCACTTTGAAAATGACATATTAAAAAAAAGTCCACCTCCCATTCCGTATGGAAGTGATACATTTTACATACATTGTTTTCACTCTTTTTATATTGTCATTTAGTTCTGGTTGTGTATTTTTGTCCCTTACTATTCCTTTATGTTGTCCATTAGTATCCCTGATGTTGTTGTTTTTGTTGTTTTTTCTCTTGCTATTTTGTCTCTCTATTTATATTTATACTATATATATATGTATATTTTTTTTTCTTTTTTGACATAAGTGTTACACTGCCGTGAAAAATGACTTTCCCCCCTGTAGATGGATGAAGTTGATCTTATGTTATTCTATGTAGCAGATAATGTGCAGCAGGTGAGAGCGTTTAGTAAATGCTAATTGGTGGCGGCCTCCTATTGGTCCCTGCCAGGGCGCTGGCCTTATTTTACTGGCCGTGACGTTATTTCCGGGCGACGCCAGCTGAGTCTTGTGTAGTCTCGTTTGACCTCATTTGACTGGGGAAGCACATGTTAGTCTCGTATTTCGGTTCTGACTCGTTTGTTTGGAGTGTGCTTGTGGTCTGCCATCTCTGGTGAGTTAGTGTTCTCCTTGTTTGTTTTGTGTCCAGTGGAAGTGTGCTGCAGATGTCAGTGCTTAAAAAAGTTTCATATTCTTCTCCTCCCCCAGGGATCTTTGCACCTGTGCTGATGGAAGACTCTTTTGACTGGACTGAAGATTCTCTTGGATGGTGTTTTTTTTACTTCACAGGAAGAGAAATGGAGTTCCCTTGAAGGAGGACTTTGGGTGGTGTTCTGGAGGTGAGAAATCAGACATTGAAGATGTGATGCTCAATGTTAGTGGCTCTGCCTCATCGGTGTGTGAATTAGATGGAGTGCAGAATGTTCCTGGAGATGAGTGGACATTGGTGCAGACTTCAATGGACATGTTAGGTATCCAGTGGAGGGAAAGATGGTAGACTTTGCAAAAAGGATGGAATTGGCTTTCGTGAATACATTTAAGGAGACTGAAGAGCGGAGGTAGACTGTCTGAAGACAGGTGGTGAGAGTGGAGCCAGTGGTGGAAGCTGAAAGGGCAGGAGTTGGAAAAGGCTCTGTGTAGTCATTGAGAGCTGCCAGGTGACTGGACAGCTCATGTGATCTGGAGATGTGAGGCGAGCACTTGTTGAATAAGAAAAATCCAATACGTCTGTTTCTGCAGAGTTTGAACACGAACAGTGTGTTCACTGACCTCTGAAGCCATCAGGCTCGGGCCTTGTAAGTACTCTGAGGGGAGAGCGGCCCCGTGTCCTCCTGTGGGATATTGGCTCTTAGACCAGGCTGGATTCCAACCTGCCTGCCTGACGGCCGGCGCAGAATTTGCTGACCCACAACGCCGACTCGTGGTATTCAAGCAGTGTGTAATAGAAATTCTGTGTCTCTAACGACTGGACACCCAAGTCACTGCTTGTTGGATTTGAAGGCAAGAGAAGCCTTTGTAATGTTGTCAATGTTTGTTTTGCAGAGGGTTAGGGTCACAAGTGCTTGGCAAAATAATGTTAAGTGAAGTCCTGGATTTGAATTCATGCAATTTTAATTCATAACCTTTAACAGCACTGACTTTACTGATGTCAGGTTCTGGCCATGGTTCTTTTGTGTTAATTCTACGGTCCTTTCAGACGCCGTCTATAAATGTTGTGTTTCGGCTTGCAAGGATCCTGAGCCCCAGAAGTAGCCTGTCAACACAACCAAGGTAGTGTGTATCTATACTTTTGTGTAAAGTTAGCAGAATGTGGTGAGTGACAAGAAGGAAGCCTTGGCAGACCTGAGGGTTGTGGTGAGGGAGAGGCTGCTCGCCTTCTGTCGGGGCAAGTGATGCAAGGAGGGGCCTCGCAAGTGCAGCACCTTTGTCGCAAACCCTGAGTGTAAAGTGCAAGGCCTTCAAGATCCTTTCCAACCACCTCATGAGAAACATCTCCATCTATACCTCTGTGCAGAAGGGAGGAGTCCCAGGAGTGACCCGACTGATCCATGAAGCCAGAGAGAGCCGGGCGGTCGTCCAAACCCTCTTCGGACACTCAAATGAGCTGCGCTTCCCATCGAGGTTCTCTAGGTGTTTGCAAAAGTCTCATAGCAGAATGATAAAACCAGATTTTCGAGGGGCTAGAATTTGCAGATATTGACAAATCAGTCAGCGTTCTGCCTGCAGATAATGATCTTTGACAGGGTTGGAGTGCAGGACTGCAAGACTGACTTGATACTACGTGGGTGAAGAAGCACAACCCCATTTTTTTTTTTTCTTTTTGGACCAAAATGTGAATAAGCTTTTGAGCTTCACAGCCCAAAGGTCCAGGATTAAAGTCTGAGGTCTGGATAGATATGTGTGCCATCAATTTGCCAAATGTCTGATTCTGTCAAAGCCAGAACGCACATAATCACCTGTCTGGACAATTTATTGAGTGTTTGCTTGTCAATTCTTCTACAACCAAGATGTTCTAATCTCAGAGGCTGGACTGGTGTTCTTTTCCTTTTGATGAGTTCATAGATGTACGTGCACATCTGGATACACAAGTCAAAATCGACATTGTGGAGAAGGTTCCTTTCCTGGACCGACAAAATATCGATGTTGGTGTTTTTATACGTGCACACATTGGTGTGTGGAGAAAAAAAATGCTCCCCCCCCCCACAAGTGTTTTGTGTAAAGTCAGCAAACTGTTTTTAATGCTTGTAGCTAAAGTATTCATGTGCAAAGTCAGTGTTCCATACGTGACTCAAAACCAAAGTGCCTCACCCAGTTTATTTTCTAAGTTTTTTTTTTTTCTCAAAGTGTAAGGTTGTAAACGTGCAACCCGGAATTGTGCACCTGATCGGTTAGCTCAGTCCCTTAAGCCACTGATGCTGAATGTGGACACCACTAACCTTGCAGTCAGCGGCCCATGGTTCAAGTCTCGCTTTGCCAAATGAATCTAAGTATAATTGACACGTGGGGGAGTGTCAGGCAAAGCAAGGCGAGAGGCAGATAGGCCGAGATATAGGGAGGAGGGGGCCCCACTAACCACGGCCCCCCATGGGTAGCGGAAGGGTTTTCATCCACATAGGTGCCCCACACTCACATGTGGAGGGGATGGATACTTTGATTTGTTTTTGAGAAAAAGAACAAGAGAAAAAAAAGACAAGAAAATTAAAAAAAAATACTAATTAGACTAGAAAAAATTCAAGAAAAATAAAGGGTTACAATAAAACTACAAATTTAAAAACACATTTACAATTAGGAAAAACATACAGCAACAGGATTTACTAACTTCACACCAAACTATCCAGACTGCAGACACTACCTTGGCTCTCTTACAGACGCTACTTCTGGGGCTCAACACACCTAGAAGCACAAACACAACATTTAGGCATGCAGTGTCAAACAAAACCTTACAATTAAACACATAACATCGATTTGCACACATACAAAGAAAAGCTCTGCCCAGACACTGCTCAGCTTAAACATCTTACTGACTTCCAACAAAGTCAATGCTCTTAAATAGCAGGAATCAAGTAACATTGTGTTTAACACAAAATAACATTATGAAAAATTAGCAAGAAAAATCAAGCACTTAACTTACCATTATTTTGCCAAGCACTTGTGATTGCCATCTTTGGACTGAAATCTGAAAAACACAGATTCTCATGACACTTTGCAAAAGAAACAAAACAACATTACATCAAGGCTTCTTACCTTCAAGGTTGTTTGTGGATGCAAATTCTAAGTCTGCATTCAAATCCAACACACAATCACTTCGGTGGCCAGTCAGCTTTAGTGACAAACAATTTGTTTTATTGACTATTTCATATTCGTGAATGTCCAGATGGAGTCTATTTTTGGTACGTTAAGGCAATTTCTAGTTTGCCGTTCAGTCAAACAGGAGCGCCCAGAGGAACGAGTGCAATCCAGCAAGATGACAGGATTACTTATCTCCTTACAGACTACAAAGATATGTTTACTATATACATGGACTTGAACCAGTACCTTCTGCTTCAGAGGATCAGCCCACTGATGCCAAATCGCCTAAACATATATCCACATAAACATGTGCCAAATATGAAGCAAATGCACTGGGATCCTTCCTGCCAAGCTGATTTGAAGTATTTATATTGATATGCAGGAACACAAACCTTCTTTCTGAGCCAGATTTTACATCCTGTGTCCAACAGCTATATAGTTGAATAGATTCACATAAACCGGCTAGTAGACGATGTTCCAAGAAACCACATGAATGTCAGCGAGAACATTTCAATCTGCAAAATAGTTGACTCTCTGATCTTCAGATGACCTCATGTGTACAAGATGTATTCCACCTCTGCGCTAAAGTTACTATCATCAGGACCAACTGATTTTCCACTCTTCATCCTCTTCAATGCCTTCCTCACTTCACTTTTACTACTTTGTACTACTTTGTGGTCTACAATAGTCCCCTCTTCTACCCTTGCCTATCTTTCATTTTCCACATTCATCAGCTCTTCAAAGTACTCTTTCCATCTTCCCATCACTCTTCTAGCATCTGTCAATACATTTCCCTCTGTAACCTTAATCACCCGGACCTGTTGTACATCCTTTCCATCTTTATCTCTCTTTCGCCAACCTGTATAGATCATTGTCACCCTCCTTACTATACAACCAAGCATACAAGTCATCGTACGCCCTTTGTTTTGCCTTTGTTACCTCTATCTTCACCTTTCGCCGCATCTCCCTGAACTCCTGTCTGTTCTCTTCAGTTCTCTCAGTATCCCACTTCTTCTTTGCTAACCGCGTTCTCTGTATACACTCCTGCACTTCCTCATTCCACCACCAAGTCTCCTTATCTAATTTCCTTCCAGATGACAAACCAAGTACTCTTCTACCTGTCTCCCTGATAACACTAGCTGTTGTTGTCCAATCATCTGGAAGCTCACCCTGACGCCCCAGAGCCTTTCTCAACTCCTCCCTGAAAACCATGCAACATTTCTCCCTTTTCAGCTTCCACCACTGTGTCCTGTGCTCTGCCTTTGTCCTCTTCATCTTCCTTGTCACCAGAGTCATCCTACAAATCCTATGCTGTCTGGCTACACTCTCACCTACAACTACTTTGCAGTCACTGATCTCTTTCAGGTTACCTCGTCTATACAAGATGTAGTCTACCTGTGTGCTCCTACCTCCCCTCTTATAATCCTGTTTTTTTTCTGGAAAAAGGTGTTCACTACAGCCATTTCCATCCTTTTTGCAAAATTGACCACCATCTGTCCCTCTGTGTTCCAAATCTGCCCATCACTTCTTCACCCCTCTATTGCCTTAACCTACATGTCCATTGAAGTCTGCACCAATGACCACTCTCTCATTTCTGGGAATATTCTGCATCACTTCATCTAACTCATTCCAGAACTTCTCCTTCTCTTCAGATTCACATCCCACCTGCGGGGCATAGCCACTAACAACATTGAGCATCACACCCTCAATGTCCAGTTTCAGACTCATAAGTCTATCTGACATTCTTTTCACCTCTAGGGCATTCCTAACAAACTCCTCCTTCAAGATAACTCCTACTCCATTTCTCTTCTTGTCAGTATCATAATAGTACAACTTAAAGCCTGCTCCTAAGCTTCTAGCCTTACTACCTTTGCATCTGGTCTCCTGGACACACAGTATATCCACCTTCCTTCTCTGCATCATTTCGAGCAACTCTGAAACTTTTCCTGTCATAGTCCCAATATTCAAAGTCCCTCCTCGCAGTCCCAGAGCCTTGCCTTTCCTCCTCTCTCTGCTTCCGAACACGCACTCCTCCTCTACTTCTTATTCCTGTTCTTCGACCCACAGTAGCCCAATTTCCATTACTACCCCGTAGGTCATCAGTACCAATGGCGGTCGTTGTTAACCCGGTCCGCGACCGATCTGGTATGATATAGTTATAGTTGACTTGCATGTTTGTTTGGCAAAAGTTTTACGCTGGATGCCCTTCCTGACGCAACCCTCTGAATTTATCCAGGCTTGGGACCGGCACAGGGAGACACTGCTCCGTGTCCCCCCAAGGCAGGCTTGGAGAGACACGGGCCAGTGCCGCCCTGAGGCTGCATTATTCTCAGAAAATACAATGGTGTAGGAAAAATATTTGACACTTTCCTTTGTTCAAACGACTGGTGGAAAATGAAGATTGTGCATCTTTGAAATGTGGCACAAGTTTTCCTGCCTGTTAGTGAAGTGTTTATGTGAGAGTCAGAGAACCGTGTCTTTACACTCAGAGGTTTTTGTACGATGGCTCAATGAGTTTGTGTCACTGTGGTGGACGTTCAGCGGTGGAACCATACTGGATGTGGGAGGTGAGTGAAGTCTTTGACTTTGTCGATGTTACTCTAGACTTTTTTTGGTTTTCCGTGAAAAGAGTTGGGTCTCCAGTGAGATCAGGTTGATTTGAGCTGAAGGACTGCTTGGACCTCCACACCTTTTTCCCTTGGCTACTCTTTGCCCTCCTCTGTCCCATCACATGTTGATTATTTCCTTTGTTTCAAGACAATAAACACCTTCTCATCAAATCAAAACTTGTTGTTGTCTCTCACTTCGCCTGTTTCTGGAATTTTTGGCCTTGATTGACAAAAGACACAGGCAGAAGAGAGTCAAGAATGGAGGTAGTAGTTGTTTGGGGTTCTTCGTCGACAGAAGGTGACCTACTGGCAACTGGGTGAGTCTGAGGCTGCTGTCTTGATATTGGTCATGATCGCTGGCCATCAGGTAGAGGTGAGTGTAATCAGGTGAGGACAGGTGTGCGTCTTGAGCAAGGAGACAAAGAGCACACATAAAGTACAGAGTCATCATGGACCAAAGGTGTGTACAAGTTAAAATGGTATTTTAGTTTCTCCTCAGCCACAGTGACCCTGAAAATAGTTTGTACATTTCAGCAGATACTTTGGTCACAGGGTTTGAGGAGGTCAGTGTCACATTTGTTCAACCAGCAGAGAGGTGTCCCAAAAGGATCCATGTCAGGACCACTATCTGCCACCTTCTGTCACCCGTAGAATAAATGGTGTTCAGTCACCTCAGTAAAGAGGAACCCTTTGGGCAGATCTGCGTCATAGGACATCAGTGCCGGATGACTTTCGATGGCCTTTCTGCTCCACCTGCTTTAAGGGACTTCTCATAAACATCTTCCAGCTATCTCTTCTTCTGATGACACACTGCTTGACCAGAGAGTATTCTGAAGATCACTTTGTTTCTGATAGTTACAAACCCTTGCTGCTAGATGTACTCTCTCTTTCTTATCCTCCTTCAGGCCTGGTTCTCCACCTCTTTCTGTTCAATAGCCTCCATCTTCACTAAAGAGTATCAAAGAAAGACATTGAGTGTCTTTATTGGACTTTTGTTGATGGGTGCTCTCTGATGTTTGATTTCTGACAAAAGGACATTTGTGGATGAATGTAATGAAATCATTTCATGAGGGAGTCTTGTTTTACAAAGAATGACAGATGTCACACAACTTGTGGTGAGCAGAGACCCGACACTGGTCCTCAGTGAAGTGTGTCAGTCTCTGCAGCAGCAGACACTTCACTTTCACTTCAGTCTGACTGAGGGGGTTTTTGTACGACGCTTTTTCGCTGTGTGAACGTAGCCTGACTGTTGATGTAATGTTCACTCTGACAGTAATAAACTGCTGCATCTTCAGTCTGGACTCCTCTGATGGTCAGCGTGAAGTCAGAGTTTGATCCGCTGCCTGAAAAACGATCTGGAATTCCTGATTCTCGAGTTGTAGCCCAATAAATGAGGAGTTTAGGAGCTTGTCCTTCTCTCTGTTGGTACCAGGCTAATCTCGGACCATCGCTATCAGAGTACACATTCTGACTGGTCCTACAGGAGATGGAGACGGGGTCTCCTGGAGCAGAGCTCTTTGCTGCAGGCTGAGTCAGTGTGAACTGACCTCTGGACTCTGAGGATACAGACACACAAAGTGAAAGAGACTCCACGGCTTTGCGGGCTTCATCTCACACATAGTGATGGTGAGAGAGGAGAGGAGGTGGACTCTCTGGACTTTACCTGTGAAGCAGCAGCAGAGGAGAGTCCAGATGAGGACGGAGACCCGCGTCATGTTTGTGATGAGGAGGATTTGTGATGAAGGACGGCTGTCAGTCATCCAGGGTCCAAGTGTCAGGACTATAAAGAGTCCCAGAGCACTAGAGCATGGAGCTGCTGATGCAAAGTGTCTCTATGGAAATCAACGCCCAATATTGCTTCTTATCAAGAGCAGAATGTATGTCATTGACCACCTTTGTGGCTGCTGTGATGGTACGATGTTTTTTCCTGAAACCCGATTGCAAATTTGAAAGAAGTTCACTAGAAAAACTTTTAGCTAATCACAGAAAGGGGTTCAATAATTTTTGATAAGACACACAGTTCTGCAAATCTTTTCGGAAAAAAAACAAGTGTTGATGAGCGGTTGCTTCAACCAATCAGATTTTGAGTTGGCGACATCAAAGCCTTCCAGCAGGCTACAGCAACGTCAGCGTACTCACGCCCTCTGATTGGATAGTCAGAGAGTACTAGCCAGCTGCGAACAGAAATATAGATGTGTTTGTTTAATGTTTTTTTCAACCCACAATGGCTACAGGAGAAGAAACGGATTTAGTTACCAATATATTGTTAAAGCGATTTTCATTTTGAAGAAAAGCTGGACATAGTAAGGAAAGGTCGGGCAACTCCAAAGCTAGCAAACCTGTCACAACCAGGAAAAGGATTTGTCCGACATTTTCAAGCCACGAACTACGACCGGTACCCCTGGCTCACAGGCTCCGAAGTTCCCTGCAAATTGTATTGCTGGGAGCGTTTGGAGCCGAAGCGCACGGATAATCTGTACGACGGAATAATTGAACTCTTTTTTAAGAAAGGAGGATGGATTTTGTCAACAAATGATCAGAATTTCTGGTGAGTAAAATGCTGCTATTTTCCTAAATAATACTGCAAGCTTATAAGGTTATTATTGGTGCTTTTTATGTGTCAAGGCTGTTTGATATTGTCACGACTCATCAGGTCCCTGGTCAAGCGGCACAGCAGTTATCCTCCGCACCTGGTGACCACGCCGCACCAGGGAACAATCCCGATAATCAGGCCGGAGTATAAAGGCGGACCCAAAGTTTCAGTCATTGTCTGATCTCGTTAGCATGAGAAGTTCGTATTGTCTTCAATGCCACATGTGTAGAACATCCTGGACTGAAAGCCCATTAAACTACCTGCAATCCTACGTGCCTGTGTCTGTCCTCCTGGGGGAAACCGTTACTGAAGATCAGACCTGGTATGGGGCCCACAAGCACTCCAACACCTCAGCCTCCACAAGTCATCCATGCTGCACCGCTGACTAGCCTGGCTACATACTCCGGCTCCCCGGAGAGCTGTAGGGGATTCCTCCTCCAATGCTCTCTGAGGTTTGAGATGCAGCCTGCTCTGTTCCCCATGGAGAAGTCGAAAATTGCAGACATCATCTCCCTCCTGTCCGGCAAGGCCCTCCAGTGGGCTGAGGCTATCTGAAATTCCCCGGCCACAGTGCAGAACTTCGTGGGCCATTTCAAAGAGATTTTCAGCCTTCCTGATGGGGATTCCTCACTTCAGGCCCGACTTTACCACCTCCGCCAGGGAAAGCAGCCCGTCATGGAGTACGCCTTGCAGTACCGGAAGCTAGCGGCCGCCAGTGGATGGAACGAGCCTCAGCCCCTCTGACAGCGTTTCGGCAAGGCTTGAACCCCTCCTTGCGACTCCACTTGGCGGCTTATGATGACACTATGGGGCTGGAAAAGTTCATCCAACTGGCGATCAGGTTATCGCATCGGAGAGAGGCCTGTTTCTCTGACCCAGGAAGATCTACTACCGCCACAGGGCCATCCCTCAACTCACCGGAGCAAGCAGAAGAGACCAGGGAAGTGGAGGCCCCCCGATTATCTGCCACCGAGAGATGCAGACCTCCAAGACCCTTGGTGGGTGCAGTGACTTCCCCCAAAGTCCATTTAAGGCCGTTGACTCAGCCCAGCTTTGCGTATCTGACTCGACCCACCCGAGCTCTCCTCGACTCCGGCTCGGCAAGGAACTTCATCTCTGGCGCACTCTGCCGACAGCTGCAAATTCCTCGGATCCCATGTTCCCCCACCTTCATCGTACGACTGGTGTTGGGCAGACCTTGGTTGACCGCGCATGAGCCTGCGGTTTCCTGGGTCACTGGGGAAATCCTGCGCTGGGGTGAGATCTGCAAGGAGAGATGTTTTCCCCAACTCCCTCTGACGAGAGTAGTACCCCTCAATGCCACATCAGTGGAAAGCCCCAAACAAGACCACGGGGCCCAGATCCCCCCTCAGTATGCCGACTATCAGGATGTATTCAGCCCCCAACGAGCCTCTGCACTGCCTCCACATTGTCCCTGGGACTGTGCGATAGATCTTTTTCCAGGCCATCCCCTACCAAACGGAAAGATCTACCCTCTCTCTCTCACAGAACAGGCGGCCATGGAGACCTACGTAGAGGAATCCCTGCGCCAGGGCTATATCCGACCATCAAAGTCCCCTGCTGCCTCACCATTCTTCATCACAAAGAAGGATGGAGGATTAAGGCCCTGTGTGGACTACCGGATCCTGAACCAAGCCACCGTCAAGTTCCGATATCCTCTACTTTTGGTGCTGGCAGCCTTGGAATCCCTCCGGGGGTCCAAAATATTCAGTAAACTGGACCTCCGTAGCGCCTACAACCTGGTGCGCATCAGAAGAGGGGATGAGTGGAAGACGGCTTTCGTAACCCCCTCTGGTCACTGGGAATACCAGGTCATGCCATATGGCCTCGCCAATGCCCCTTCCGTGTTCCAAGGCTTCATTAACAAAATATTCCGGGATCTCCTCCAGAAATCTGTGGTAGTTTACATCGATGACATCCTGATCCACTCCCCAGATCTGTCCAGCCACATTCACCATGTCATCCAGGTACTCACCAGGCCTCTTAAACACCAGCTGTTTCTCAAGGCAGAGAAATGCCTTTTTCATCAGACCACATGGCCTCACCTCTGCGTTCTCAACGCCAGTTACTGGGCATCCAGGAATGAGTGCGACACAGAACATACTTCAAGACAAATTTTGGTGGCCAGGAATGTCGAGAGACCTCCGAAGATTTGTCAGACAATGCCCCGATTGTGCCATGGCGAAAACCCCGCGTCACCTACCAGCAGGGAAACTGGAACCCCTACCAATCCCAAATAGACCCTGGTCCCATCTCGGTATTGATTATGCCACTGACCCCCCCCCCCCTCCAAAGGATACAAGAGTATCCTAGTGGTCGTAGATCGATTCTCTAAGGCATGCAAGTTGATCCCTATGAGGGGAGTCCATACAGCATCAGAGACTGCAGAAGCCCTCTTCAACCAGGTCTTCCGGAACTTTGGACTGCCGGAGGACATAGTCTCGGACCGAGGGCCACAGTTCGTATCCAGGTTTTGGCAAGCGTTCCTTCGCCTACTGGGGGTGACCGTGAGCTTGTCGTCTGGGTACTGTCCGTTTTTGTGGCTCCTGCCACGGGACCGGACTTTGTTGTCCCGGTGTGTCCAGATTATCATTCAGGGAAAAACGTCACAACTGCCAGGAACTAATCAAGCAAGAATGGTTTATTCAAAGTCAGGAAAATTCACTTACGAGATATCCCGGGCCAGAATGAATGTCACCCCGCGAGGATCGTTCGGCTCCTCTAGACACCCGCTGAGACGCGTCCAGTCAAATGTGTAGATGAAGAAGTTCTGGCCCCGATCAAAAGGATCAGGCTCATTTTATACCTTTTGGCCAAAAGGGTCGGAGGAAGTCCTGACAATGACTTCCCTGACCCCCCCCCGGTTTTACGCTCTCTAGGAGTGCGGGCATCTGGGGTGCGGGGCCTCGTAAAACTGCGCATCGATCAAAGTCGCTGGTCGGAGGAAGTCCTGATAAACTTCCTCCGACCCCTGGTTTACGCTCTCTTGGAATGTGAGCACCAGGGTTAAGTAAAACTTCCCCTGACCCCCTGGCTCTGGTCGATTATCCCCGGGGGTGTCATTGGAACAGCAGGGTAGTGCATTCCTTCACGTTACATGATGGGGTCTCGCAGTTACATTTTAACAGTCTTTGCAATTGATAGTGGAATAATGGTGTAAAATTCGATACTCTATAATTTGACGTAGGGGATTTTGCAAGTCCCTCTCTTGACGTGAGCGTCCTCACGTCACACAAGGACTACAATCAAAATAAGTAAACACAATGAATGTATGTAAACACAATGTATTATAATCATAACGGAATATTCGAACAGTCCCTCTCTTGGTGTGACTTTTTCACACCACAACTCCTCTACTTGGTTAGTCTTTCGTTTGGGTCTCACCAGTACTTTTTCTGTTGAGAGAGTCGGAACGGAGGTCTGGATGTCGTGGGGGTGGTCTGACTCATTCAGAGGTGGTTTGCTGTAGTTCTAGCCACAGTGTGGGGACTGCTATAAATATAGTTGCTGCCATAAGAGAACATAGGGTTCCCCGGAACCCACACATACCCGGCTGTGCAAAAGGATGCCAGGGTGCAGACTTCATCTCCATTCTAGTGTTCTTAATTGAGTGATTGTTTTAGCTTGCGATCTTTCTGTATGTTTGGTCCTCTGTCGGGTGCCTTCTTCGTGTTGTGCATCAGGATCGTGTTGCGGTGAGTGCAGAGGTGCACACGTGCCTCACCGACTTTTTCTAAAAGTGTTTTTCTTCAGACAGCCGGAGGTGTGTCTCCGACCGCCCCTTTTGACTCTTATTCTTCGTCTTCGCTTTCACTGGAGGTCCAGTCTTCTGCCGATGTTCCGAGGAGGGGGAACTGCCTCGGCGCAGTGGTTGAGGTGGAACCACGTCTTATGGCCCTCTACCTGTAGGCTGTGCGATGTTCGCCGTTGCACTCTGAGGGGGCCGTTCCACCTTGGCGTCCACCAGCTGCTCTTGAACCTCTTCACATACACCCAGTCGAGAGCCTCGTCGTCTCGGTCCGGTTTTTCTTTGTCTGGTCCAGGCCTGCGAGAAGACAGAAACGCTATAGAATCTGTTAGTGCAGCCCAATATGCGTCCGATAACACCGGAAGTGGTCCTGACATTGTTGGGACCCCCACCTGCAGGATGTTGATACCCTCTTCCGGTATGAAGTTGATGCGGCGTGTACCTGCATCGATCATTCTGGGGTGTGTTTCTGATATCATGTAGTGCAATGGGTAATGCTTCCAGCCATGTCAATTTGTCTTTAGAATCTGCTATTATTTTTGCCAATTTCATTTTTAGAACTCCTTTGGCTCTTTCTACCAGTCCCTAACTTTGGGGGTGGTACTCTGAGCCATGCTTGTGTCTGATACCAAAATGCGATTGTGGCACACCTAACCTTGGATGACCACATTTATTGGGTGATTTATGTCAGTTCGAATATGTTACCCTGTAAGAGTGGGGGAGCGGAACTTTCGTCTCTCTCTCGCTACACCGGGAGCAATAAAAGGTGGGCACTTCCGCTGTCTCCTTAGATGTGATGCGAGAGAGAAACAATCATACGCTTCTTGACTTCCGCTCTTCCACCTGCTTAACACAGGTTAGTAAATCCCCCATTGAAACTGGAGTTTTTGTTGTATTTCGTCAAGTATTGTTTCCGTGAGCTTTGTATGGATATTTGATGCTGTCTGATTTTGTAAATTTGTGTTGGTAAATAAAAAGAGATGTGATGCGAGAGAGAAACAATCATATGCTTCTTGACTTCCGCTCTTCCACCTGCTTAACACAGGTAACATTTTTGCTACTATGGTCTTCACACGTGAGACCCGTAACACGTTTCTACATGTTTCAAATGTTAATTCTTGAAATGTCCCCCACTGTCAGACCGTATTTCTGCAGGGAACACGTGGTACGGCACGTAGTGTTGGATCAATTCTTTAATCACGCAGCTTGCATCTTCCTTCTTGGCGGGGAATGCTTCTACCCACCCCGAGAAGGCGTCCACCATTACTAGCATATATCGATATCCGCATGTTCTTTTGTCCATTCCCATATCGGTGTAGTCGATCACAATCGTGTGACCAGGAGCATTCGGTAGTGGGAACAGACTTTTCTTTGTCCTTAGTCCTGGTTTGGGATTGTGTTGGCCACATACTGTACAACCATCCAATGTTTCCTTTACCTTTTGTTTGAGATACGGCAACCACCAACCCCTGAGCCGCCTTATTGTTTCTTTCAGGCACACATGAGTTGGGCCGTGCGCTTCTCAAATTGCCCCATGTGCGGCTTCCAAAGGGAGCACCATTTGTCCCGTCGGTGTCTTCCAGAACCCTTCGTCGTTCTTTTTTGCTCCGTCCAGATCAACTTTTCCATTGGGGTGCCCAGTTCTTGCAGCTGCTTTAGTTGGTCAGGGTTCATGCTTGTCCAAGAGCTTTGTTCCATTTCCTCTTGGGAGACTTCCTGCTCTGTCTTGTGTAGCGGTAGCTCACCGTCTGCTGAAAATCCTGCAACTAATTTTGCTTATCTGTCTGCTTGTTCGTTCCCTTGTGAATCTTCATCCAGGCCCCCGGTTTGTGCCGTTACCTTTCTGATTGCCAGTTCATCTGGTTCCAGGATTGCTTGTGCCGGTTGTATCACCAGGTCTCTGTGCTTACATGGTGTTCCTGCTGATGTAGTCCATCCAGACCTGGACATTCTTGCCAATTCTGTATGGCATCAACCATATACATATTGGGAGTCTGTGCAGATCTCTCCTCTCTGACCTTTGAGCTCTAAGAGTGCTTCCACCACGGCCTGTAGCTCAGCTCTCTGGGCTGAAAGTTTTTTATTCTCTTCCAGCATCTTTGCTTTAACCACCAGCCATGCTCCTTCTTTTTTCTCCACAATTGTGTATCCTGCTCTCAATTCATATGAGCCATATGTTGCGCGGTGGCAACAGCCATCGATGTACAGTACTCTTTTACCGTCTTATAGCGAGTCAGCTCGGAGGTCGGTTCGGAACATTGATCTTGCCGCACAAATGGGGCACATTGGTGCAATGGAAACGGCGAGATCTCATCTGCCAGCAGAACGTCAGGTGTTTGGAATGAGATGTTTGGCTTTAGTAATATTTTGCTAAGTCGCCTTTTCCTTAACGCTGACATGGAGAAGGCTGTGGACTCCAGGAACGCTCGCACCCCATGCGTTGTATACACTATTAATGGGTGATGCATTGTTATGTATTCAGTTTTTCCAACTGCTTTAGCGATACCTGCAGCTGCTCTTGTGCAGGCAGGCTGTGACATTTCGGTGAAATCCAATTTTGAGCTGTAGTACATCAACACTTCTCTTTGATCCTTTGCCTGTCCACTCACTCTCTGCTGAAAAAAACAGCGTTGATAACGCCCTCATTTTCAGCCACTTCCAGATAAGAAGGTTTAGAGTAATCTGGCACAGCAAGGGTGATTGCTTGGCTAATCAGGCCTTTGACCTTGATGAAATGCACCTCCATTTGTGGAGTCCATTCAAGAGGAGCTGAGAGGTTGGAGTATCCTGCTTCGGCCATCATTTGTCTCATGGGAGCCGTCTGCTCCATGAAATTAGGGATGTGGTGCCTATGATAGTTCAAGAGTCCGAGAAAAACCAGCATATCACGTACAGTCTCTGGCCTAGCTTATTGCAGGATTGAGGTCATTTGGGTTGTCGTAAGGGATAGGCCTGCTGGGGAAAGTAGTCGTCCGAGGAGCACCACTGATTGATGCACACATTGAAGTTTCTTTCTAGATACCTTGTAGCCACGGGCCACTAGGTGCAGTAGGACATTCTTGGTGGCTTCCAGACATGACTGTCGATTCGCACCTGCAATTAGGATGTCATCCACATATTGCATGACCTCAACGTCGTTAGGGAGTTGTACGTCATTCAATGAAGCACGTAGGCAGCGATTGAATATACCTGGAGAATTAGCCAAGCCCT
This sequence comes from Fistularia commersonii, assembly GCF_037954325.1. NCBI lineage: Eukaryota > Metazoa > Chordata > Actinopteri > Syngnathiformes > Fistulariidae > Fistularia > Fistularia commersonii. The sequence continues at coordinate 469,794 of NC_141287.1, forward strand.
GAGGGAGACGAGTGTATGTATACTTATTTTTGTAATACGTAAAAGCGAGTTGATCTCGGCTGTTCTCATGCAGCGGGACACAGAAAAAGGCATTGGATAAATCGAGATCCGTGAACCATGTTTGGGCTGGCGTTATTGTGCCAAGAATAACCAGTGGATTAGGAACGGCCTCTAAAGCCGTCATACACTGGGCATTGACTTCTCTCAAGTCGTGTACCATTCGCCAGGTTCCATCGGGTTTTCTAACTGGCAGCAATGGGGTGTTTGATGCCGAATTTGAGGGAACCAACACACCAGCTTCTATTAAACCGGCTATGGTGTCACAGATTCCTTCTGCTGCATCCGGTTTAAGCGGATACTGCGGCTTATAAATTATTTCTTGTTTAAATGCAAGCTCGACAGGTGGGGTGTTAATCAACCCTACATCACAACTGCCCTTAGACCATATATGGTCAGGGATCTGTGATAGCATGGCTTCGGCAGCGGGGTGATTAGTTCTCTCCCTGCCATGGTATTTTTCTAGATCCATGTCTTGTGGTGTGGCATTATTAGTGGTGTCAGACATGATTCGATAATATTCTGTCGATGGAGAATAGACAACGCTTGGCAACTGGGTGGGTACCCAGTCGGTTAGCAATGACGCTTGTTTTGTCATTGGTCCTAAATTTTTTGCCTCACCTTTGATGTTTTGTAAGAGTGAGCAGTGTGGGATAGCTGTGTCAGACATGCGATACCATTCCATTTGTTTAGGTGTCAGTTTAACAATTGCCGCTACTCCCGGCTCTCCCACGATGATGTCTCCCATATGCAACACGGACGGAATTTGGTCAGCAGCTGCAGCCCATCGCTCCGCATAGGTCTCGTCGTCTTCTCTGGTGTAGTACATTGGGACATGGGGGGGTTCGGCGTTGGGCCATATGTGCCCTTGTCCATGATCCATGGTTTCCAGCAATAAGAGGTAGTAAGAAGCCCTGATTGTTCTGCTGTATCTGGAGTTAGTAGCATCCAGTAGATGTGTGCCGGTGTTACTTCTTCCTGCGTCTGGGGGCTGTCCGTCACCATGAGCAGCACATCCTCAGTCGGGACTGTCGATGCCACTATAGTCCCATCTGGAAACATTACTCTGACATCGTCTGGTGTACAGAAGATAGACGCACTCAACTTCTGCAGAGGGTCCCTGCCACAAAGTGGCCGGGGACATGCGTCGTTTACAAGAAAAGAGTGACGTAGAGTTTGTGTAGCACAAGATACCATAGCCAAGCGCGAGAGGGGCAGTCTTGATTTAGTCCCTGAGACCCCCACCACGGTCATGAAGACAGACGATGGTTCTAGAGCCAGCGCAGTAGGCAAAGTTGAAACAGTTGCTCCTGTGTCCACCAACGCCTGCACTGTCTTGTTGTTCACCGTGAGTTTGAGCTGTGAGTTTGGGGGCGGGGCACCCCTATTGATCATTTGATGGGTGTCGCTGCGATGCCAGGGTCAGTCATCGGGGCTTCGTGCACCGTGGGGCCCGCATACTCTTGAGGATGTGGGTTCTGCCGATTAGAATGCCATATCCAAGGCGGGGGTTGACCGCTCCACTGCTGGGGCGGTAGTGATTGTTGTTGCAAGTTCGGGCAGAATCGCCAGAGATGTCCCATCACTCCACAACCATAACATGGACCCATGATATTAGGCCCTCCCCTTTGGGGGCCCTGTTGCATTACGAGTCCCTTCCCTCTCCAAGGGAAGCGAGGTCTGTTATATGCGGAACGACTGGGCGCATCTTGCTGGTAAAAATTGATTCGGGGGGTCATCTCAGGTGACATGTGGTGGGGGGAGCCGGAGGCAGAGTACTCTTCTTAGCTTCTGAAGCTTTACTTTGTGCTTCCTTCAATTGTAGTTGCATCAACATATTTTGTATTGTTTTGAGTTTTCTCTGCATGTCTGTCAACAGCATGGGCCACCTTCAGAGAGAACTCCGTCCATTCGCATCCCATCAACAGGGGCTCATCCCTTGGGGTATTTGATATATTATCTGGCAAACCATTCAGCACCGCTGAATATTATAACATTTTCACTTCGTACCAAAAAAGATTTTACTCAGTGACATAGCAGTTTTCGACCACATCTCTATATTTTTTGAGCCTTTGGCTGGATATCACTGATTTTGACATATATTGTGCAGAATCATGTCCCCTTCAACATATTTCAGCATCAGACACCAGCTTGAAAGAATTCATAAGTTATTTACACTGTGTAGTGCCACCTTTTGTCACCAGTAGAATAAATGGTGTTCAGTCACCTCAGTAAAGAGGAACCCTTTGGGCAGATCTGCGTCATAGGACATCAGTGCCGGATGACTTTCGATGGCCTTTCTGCTCCACCTGCTTTAAGGGACTTCTCATAAACATCTTCCAGCTATCTCTTCTTCTGATGACACACTGCCTGACCAGAGAGTATTCTGAAGATCACTGTGTTTCTGATGGTAACAAACCCTTTCTGCTAGATGAACTCTCTCTTTCTTATCCTCCTTCAGGCCTAGTTCTCCTCTTCTTTCTGCTCAATAGCCTCCATCTTTGAGACATTGAGCGTCTTTATTGGACTTTAGTTGATGGGAGCTCTCTGATGTTGGATTGCTGACAAAAGGATATTTGTGGATGAATGTAATGAAATCATTTCATGAGGGAGTCTTGTTTTACAAAGAATGACAGATGTCACACAACTTGTGGTGAGCAGAGACCCGACACTGGTCTTCAGTGAAGTGTGTCAGTCTCTGCAGCAGCAGACACTTCACTTTCACTTCAGTCTGACTGAGGGGGTTTTTGTACGACACTTTTTCACTGTGTGAACGTATACTTGCTGTTGATGTAATGGAAACTCTGACAGTAATAAACTGCTACATCTTCAGTCTGGACTCCTCTGATGGTCAGAGTGAAGTCAGAGTTTGATCCACTGCCTGAAAAACGATCTGGAATTCCTGATGCTCGATGTGTAGCAAGGTAAATGAGAAGTTTAGGAACTTGTCCTTCTTTCTGTTGGTACCAGGCTAATCCCGGACCATCGCTATCAGAGTACACATTCTGACTGGTCCTACAGGAGATGGAGACGGGGTCTCCTGGAGCAGAGCTCTTTGCTGCAGGCTGAGTCACCGTGAACTGACCTCTGGACTCTGAGGATACAGACACACAAAGTGAAAGAGACTCCACGGCTTTGCGGGCTTCATCTCACACATAGTGATGTTGAGAGAGGAGAGGAGGTGGACTCTCTGGACTTTACCTGTGAAGCAGCAGCAGAGGAGAGTCCAGATGAGGACGGAGACCCGCGTCATGTTTGTGATGAGGAGGATTTGTGATGAAGGACGGCTGTCAGTCATCCAGGGTCCAAGTGTCAGGACTATAAAGAGTCCCAGAGCACTGGAGCATGGAGCTGCTGATGCAAAGTGTCTCTATGGAAATCAACGCCTGACTCCAGCCAGCACTTTCAGGGAGGTCTCATCCATGCAGATGGTTGGTTTTTTCACCGTTTCTTGATCAAATCTCAACCAGAATATAAAGGGTCATTTTTTTTTTAATTTGAACATTTATTAGAACAGGTTCCTTAACAGAGTCACACACATTCTTACAAAACCTCATAACAAGATACACATTATACTATATTCTTTATAGGTCACTTATTTCCTCACTAGTGTGCGAAAAAAAACAAAATAATAATAAAAAAAAAAAACAAAACATCTAGCTCAGTCAAATAGAGATAATATCTTCAACTCTCCAAATATTTTTTAATGGCTGCCCATTTGTCAAGATATAGGTCTGTCTGAAGTCGTAAGTTTGCTGTTATGCGTTCCATGCAGTTTACCTCCTTAAGCCTCTGACGCCACTGGTCCAGGGTAGGTGGGTGGGGTTTGAGCCAGTTTACTGTGATCATTTTATGTGCAATTAATAGAAGAACTCTAAGCGTAAACACCTGGTTTTTCCTTAAATCGCTTGTTGATGCTGTATCATAATAAATTGCTGTGGATCAATTGGTCTGTTTAATTTTAAAATCTCACTTATTTGTTTTTTTTTTACCTCTTCCCAGAATTTCATCAGCTTAGGGCAGTCCCAAAAGATGTGGTAAAAGTCCCCCGAAATGCCAGAGCCCCTCCAACACAGGGGAGAACAGTTATTATCATAAGAAGCTATTATCAAGGGAGTTTTAAAATACCTTATTCTTAACTTCCAGCTGAACTCCCTCCATGTTGGGCTGCTTAAACATTTTTGCCAGGACAACCAAGAACTCTCCCATTCTCCATCAGCAATCACGGCATGAGATTCCAGTTCCCACTTAGCTTTCACATCCAGTGTGTCCACTAAAGTGTCCATATGTATCCTGTCATATATATCTGATATTGTATTTTTAATGTTCATTTTGTTCTCAACTATCTCAATCCAATATTGTTCAAAATTAGTTGAAGATTCTTTAATATTGTCCCATTCTTTGTGTGTCATCAAATAATGTTGAATTTGAAAATATCTAAATAAATCCTTAGAGTCAATGTTGTATTTTGCCTGAAGTTGTGAAAAAGCCCTCAGAGTTCTTCCTTCAAATAACTGATTTATTGTGATTAAACCTTTCCCTGCCCATCTAATGAAACCACCGTCCATCTTTGCTGGCAGAAAGTCACCTGCTGCTGTTATTTTTGCTGCCCTCGATAGAGATAGAGGTAGATTCAGGGATCGTCTTGTCTTTTCCCAAACCTTAAGTGTATGGTTGACATATTCATTTTGTATCTTAAGTCAACGTCTTGGTTTGAATTTAGAAAGGGAAGAGTTGAAAGCCACACATTTTTAACTGAACCTTGCTCTATATGCACCCATCTTGTGTCCATATCTAGTTTTATCCATGAGACCAATTTTCCAAGTTGTGCTGCCAGGTAGTTACTTCAGAAGTGTGGCAAAGCCAATCCGCCCTTATCTCTGGGTGCACAGAGTATTTTCAATCTCACTCTGGGCCTCTTGTTCTGCCATATATATTTGGAAATGAGCTTATCCAGTGATGTAAAGGTAGATACAGGAACAGTGATAGGCAGAGCATTGAACAGAAACAGCATTCTAGGTAGGACATTCATCCTGATACTTTCTATCCTCCCAACTAAGGACAAAGGAAGCACCTCCCATCTTTCCATGTCATTTTTGATCTGAGAAATGAGTTTACCATAATTTGCCTTATATAGCTGACTTGTGTCGTGTGTGAGAATGATTCCCAGGTATCTAAAGCCCCCTTTTGACCACTTGAATTTCACCTGTCCGTCCAAGCATGTCGGCCAGCATCCCGTTATCATCATTGCTTCTGATTTCCCCTCATTCACCTTGTACCCTGACACCTCCCCATAGTCCCTCAGGCATTGCATAAGGGCCGGTATAGATGACAGAGGAGTTCTTATAAACAAAAGAACGTCTTCCGCGAACATTTTGTGCATCTCCCCTCCTTCATCCACTATTCCCTCGATCTGATCGTTTGTCCTTATCAATTCAGCAAGCGGTTCGATACACAATAACAAAATAGGCGAGATTGGGTTCCCCTGCCTGACTCCTTTTTTAAGGTGAAAAAATTGGGAGCAGCACCCATTCACTCTGACCCTTGATATTGGGTCTTTATTCAGTCCTTCAATCCATTTTATAAATGTCAAATTAAATCCCATTTGTTCCATAGTAAATTTCACCCTGTCGAACGCCTTCTCAGCATCTAGACTGAGAAGCATTGACGGGTGAACTGAATGTCTTGCAACTGGTTGTACATTTAATGCTCTTCTAATATTATTTGCTCCTTGTCGACCGGGTATGAAACTGGTCTGGATTAATCAATTTACCTAAGTACTTCTGCATTCTATTTGCCAATATGGCACTAATAATCTTACGTCATTCCCCAACAAACTGATCGGTCTATAGGCACCACAATCTAATGGATCTTTCCCCTCTTTGTGTATAACCGTTATTACTGCCTCAGACCAGCTCTCAGGTGGGTCATTTTCCTATAAGGCATAATTAAAGATCTGGCAAAGTTTTGGCACGAGCTCCTCTCCAAAGGCCTTATAAAATTCACCTGGTAGACCGTCTGTGCCAGGGGATATGTTGTTTTTTAATGATTTAATAACGTCTTGTATCTCGTTTTCTCGGATAGGAGCTATTAATTCGTCCGCCTCAGATGCAGAGAGTTTTATTAAATTAAGATTTTTGAAAATATCTTCTAATTTCCTTTTGTCTTGTGTTTCTCCTGATGTATCATAAAGATTTTTATAGTAAGTCTGGAATGCCTCAGCTATCTCCTCTGGGTGGGAGACCTCGGTCAGAGAGGAGGGGTGTTTTATCTCAGGGACAATACGGCTTGATTGTTGTTTCCTCAGTTGAAAGGCAAGTAGCCGGCTCGCCCGATTTCCCTTTTCATAGCACCTTTGGCTTGTGTATCGAAGTGCTCCCTCTGCTTTTCAAGTGAGAAGTTCATCCAAGGAGGTTTTACTTTCTTGCATTTGTTTAAAGACATTTTTGTCCCTTGTCATTTTGTGTTCATGTACTAGTCTTTTTATGTCACTTTCCAGCTGTTTTTCCTTTTCTTTTCTCTGTCTGTTTAATCTAACCACAATTTCAATATATTTCCCTCTCAGCACCACCTTTGCCCCCTCCCAAAGAGTCGAGGGGGATACTGATCCATTATCATTAATTTTGAAGTATTCATCAATTGTTTGTTTTTTTTATGTTTTCCTTTATATTTGGATATGTCAACAATGAAATATTTAGTCTCCAGTATTTGAAGTGCCAACCAAAGCCTAAATTTAATTTCATATATACAGGACCATGATCAGATAGGGTACCAGGTTCAATAACACATTCTATGACTTTATATAAGCTTTGTTTTGAGATGCAAATCAAATCAATTCTTGAGTATGACCCATGTACCATGGACAGAAAGGTGAAATCTCTCGTGGTTGGGTTCTTAGCCCTCCAAACATCCACAAGTCCTAGTTCTTCCAACATATGTTTTGCTGCCCTGGATTTCCTGCTAATGGGCCCATAATCAGAAGGAGTTTTATCCAATTTTACATTTAAAACACAATTGAAATCACCTCCTAAAATGATAGTACCTCTGGCTTCTCTTGCCATTACAGTTGCTACTTCTTTAAAGAAATTGGGGTCATCTTCATTAGGGGCATAGATATTCATGATAGTTTGCTCTGCTCCACCTACTGTTCCCATAATAAGTATATATCTCCCCGCTTTATCCTTCACTTTTCTCTGAATTGCAAAACTAATTAAATGACTAATTAAAATTGCCACTCCTCTCTTTCTGCTGTTTGAACAAAAAGCATAAAATACCTGTGCAACCCAGTCTCTCCTCAATATCTTATGTTCTACCTCATTTAAGTGAGTGTCCTGTAGTAACGCTATTCAGCAATTAAATTTCTTCAACTGAGTCAGCATTTTCTTTCTTTTTATAGGATTATTTAGTCCTTTGACATCATAACTGACAATCCCTACCTCTGACATAAATCGGCATTTCTTATTTTCATTTTACTCTCCCCAGATTCACCTTTGCATAAAGTAACTATCCTTGCCCTAATAGTATCAAAAATCACTTGTGCCGACCTAACCTACATGTCAAGGAAATAAGAACTCTTAAAACACAGAACAGAAAAAATAAAATAAGCATATGTGACTTCCAATAGTCCAGCTGAGTACAGAGATCTGTCCAGCTCCTGTTGTAATGCAGGCAGAGGGTTGTGATTTAAGATTCCCTCTGGGCAAAGTGCACTAAGTGCTGTCCAAACCACTGAGCAAAGAAAAAAACAAAATCTTTGGTGAGGCGGTGATCCCAACACGGGTCTCATCGTAAAAAAATATTAATTGAAAATAATAGCAGAGTTAACTCTCCTCTCCTCTCCATAACTTTACAATATGATTCACTTAACTTCATATTTTGCTGTTTAAACTATGAACAGTAATACACATAGAACTTTAAGATTGACAGTAATAACGTTATCTAATTATTTTAACATTACCCGGGCACAGAACTCCTCATCATTTTAGTCCAGCAAAACAGCTGCAGGTCTGCGGCGGACAGTGATGTGTCCTTTCTTTCTCTCTTCCCACCATCCTGTCTTTGCCATGTATCTTTTGAGAGTTCCCATTCCAGTCTCTCTCTCTCACTAACCTGCACCTCGATGCCCAGCTTCTTCAACGTTGGCACAGCATCCACCAGCGTAGGAAATGTTTTCACTCCCGACTCCAAGTTGATTCTCAGCTGCGCCGGATAGCGGCACATTGCCCGGATCTCCTTCTCCTTCAGCTGCTTGATCACTCCTCGGACCCGCGTTCTCTTCCTCTGTATTTCCGGAGAGTAATCCTGGTCGAAGTAAATCACTCCTTTTTGGAACTTCACTCGTTTTTGGGCCCATGCTTGTCGCAGCACTGCTTCCTTTACTGTATAATCCAGAAACCTCACGATAATGGAGCGCGGAGGCGCTGAACTCGCAGGCTTTAGCCCCAGTGATCTGTGTGCCCTCTCCATTTTTATGTTTAGCTCGGGCGGGAGTTGTAGCGCCGTCTCAATTAAGTCCCTCAAAAAACCAATCATGTCACCTTTCTCACTTTCCTCTGGGACTTGATAAATTCTCAGATTGTTGCGGCGCATCCGGTTCTGTAGATCGTCGCACATGTTCGTCAGGACCGCCTCCCGTTTCAACAGGTGCCTCAGCATCCTCTCACGGCGCTGGCCTGTGTCCTCCACCTGGCCTACCCTGGTCTCCACTTCCTCAGTTCTCCGCTCTAGCTTCTCCATCCTTTGAGTCAAGTCCGTGACCAACACCTCCAGTCTAGTTAATTGTTCCTTAGCGTCTGCAAATGCTTGCTTATTTTCTTTCCTCAACTCTTTCAACTCGCGAAGAATGTTCTCCATGTTCTCTTCAACCGTTTTTCCGCTCACCTGGCTTGGGGAAGATGGCGGCCGATTTTTTCCTATCGCTTCTTCTTGCTGTTTTTGCTGTTTTGCTGCGTTCCGTGTGTCTCTGGCCGTGCTCATCCTAATCTGCAATGCTTCAGACTCACTCTTCCACCATTAAACTGTCAAGTATTTTTTCATAAACAGCCGAATACCAATTTTCGGGAGAGCTCAACTCCATGCGTGTTTCTCAGTACATTGCATCACCAGAAGTCCCACACATGCAGATTATAGGCAACTAAATGACCATCAGTGGCCGCTGGACTTGGCATTTTGAACCAATCTGACCAACATGCTGAATGACCTAAATCAAGAGCTGCAAGGAAAGGACAAAACTGTGATCAATATGATCAGCTCAGTTAATTCTTTCAAAGGCAAAATGCAACATCTCTCCTCGAAGCTCCACCGCCATGATTCGGCAAACTTCCAGAACTTCCAGAACCAACTTCCAGAGCTGGAGACACAAGAAAAGTCATGTGCGCAGCTTGACAGTGCACGCTACATAAAGCAAATTGACAGTTGTCCATCAGAGTTCGACAGACGCTTTCAAGACTTTGCTGTACTCGAGCCGGTCGCTACATTCATGTGCTGCCCTTTCCAGGAAGATGCTGAGGTTGTTTCACTGGCATCAAAAGTTGCAACCCTGTTTGCCCTGAACTCTTCTGGAGTGGAGGATGAGATTCTGTCACTTCAAGTCGACATTCAGCTGAAGGCCAGAGCTCATGGACAATTCTGGAACCTACTCACAGAGAACAAGTACCCCAACATCAGAAAATGTGCTACCTTCTTGACTGCATTATTTGGCTCCACTTATTTATGTGAGTCAGCTTTTTCCCACATGAAGATCATGAAGTCAAAGTACCGTTCCACAATGACTGGTGAGCATCTGGAAGTCTGCTTGAGGCTGGCTATCAGCAGTTACTGTCCGGACTATGCAACCCTGGCTAATTCCATTCAGTGTAAGACATCTGAGAAAGGTAATGACAAAAAAACATGTACAGAGTTGTATTGTGTAGTAAAGGTTGATGCAGTAATGCAAGGCATATAGTGTACGTATAAAAATGATTCTCAATATATTTAGATATAATGTGTTTTGCATTTTGAGTGGGCGGTAGATCATTTTGACTCGGTCATGTCATAAGTAGCTGTCAGGTTGAAAAAGTGTGGGCACCCCTGGTTTAGGAGGTCAGTGTCACATTTGCTCAACCAGCAGAGAGGTGTCCTAAAAGGATCCATGTCAGGACCACTATCTGCCACCTTTTGTCACCAGTAGAATAAATGGTGTTCAGTCACCTCAGTAAAGAGGAACCCTTTGGGCAGATCTGCGTCATAGGACATCAGTGCCGGATGACTTTCGATGGCCTTTCTGCTCCACCTGCTTTAAGGGACTTCTCATAAACATCTTCCAGCTATCTCTTCTTCTGATGACACTGCTTGACCAGAGAGTATTCTGAAGATCACTGTGTTTCTGATAGTTACAAACCCTTGCTGCTAGATGTACTCTCTCTTTCTTATCCTCCTTCAGGACTGGTTCTCCACCTCTTTCTGCTCAATAGCCTCCATCTTTTCTAAAGAGTATCAAAGAAAGACATTGAGCATCTTTATTGGACTTTTGTTGATGGGAGCTCTCCGATGTTGGATTGCTGACAAAAGGACATTTGTGGATGAATGTAATGAAATCATTTCATGAGGGAGTCTTGTTTTACAAAGATTGACAGATGTCACACAACTTGTGGTGAGCAGAGACCCGACACTGGTCCTCAGTGAAGTGTGTCAGTCTCTGCAGCAGCAGACACTTCACTTTCACTTCAGTCTGACTGAGGGGGTTTTTGTACGATGCTTTTTCACTGTGTGAACGTCCACCGACTGTTGATGATGTGTAAACTCTGACAGTAATAAACTGCTGCATCTTCAGTCTGGACTCCTCTGATGGTCAGAGTGAAGTTAGAGTTTGATCCACTGCCTGAAAAACGATCTGGAATTCCTGATGCTCGACTCGTAGCCCCATAAATGAGGAGTTTAGGAGCTTGTCCTTCTTTCTGTTGGTACCAGGCCAGACGGTCCCCATCGTAAACGTCCTGACTGGTCCTACAGGAGATGGAGACGGGGTCTCCTGTAGCAGAGCTCTTTGCTGCAGGCTGAGTCACGTTGACCTGACCTCTGGACTCTGAGGATACAGACAAACAAAATGAAAGAGACTCCACGGCTTTGCGGGCTTCATCTCACACATAGTGATGTTGAGAGAGGAGAGGAGGTGGACTCTCTGGACTTTACCTGTGAAGCAGCAGCAGAGGAGAGTCCAGATGAGGACGGAGACCCGCGTCATGTTTGTGATGAGGAGGATTTGTGATGAAGGACGGCTGTCAGTCATCCAGGGTCCAAGTGTCAGGACTATAAAGAGTCCCAGAGCACTGGAGCATGGAGCTGCTGATGCAAAGTGTCTCTATGGAAATCAACGCCCGACTCCAGCCAGCACTTTCAGGGAGGTCTCATCCATGCAGATGGTTGCTTTTTTCCCAGTTTCTTGATCAAATCTCAACCAGAATGAAAATTGTCTTTTGATTCTCTTTTTGAATAGACACATAAGGTTTGGTTGTGCTTTTATTCTTCAGTCACAGACCTCAGAAGGTGGACACGACTTTGACTCCTTAGTCCAGCTTGTTCAGGTGAACACCCAGGAATTTGTACTCCTCTACCATCTCCATGTCAACAACTCGTATGTCCACCGGAGCTGCTGGGACAATCAGCATCTCCATTGTCTTACTAGCATTGATTTTCAGTGTTGCTGTTGTGGATTTTGTGGTGGTTGTTTGTTTCCCCTCCAGGCTGCAAAAAGAATCGCCCTTCACGGGGACAACAAAACATATACCTGAAGCAGAAGGTTCTGAGACGATGTAGGTCAGAGTTTCCAGACAAGCAGAGGGGTGTCCCACAAGGCTCGATAGAAGGACCTCTCTTTTCTCCATGTTCACCTGAAAAGGGGAGTGAAAGGAAAGCGTGCAAAGACTTTTGTTATGTTCAAATTACATTGTGGTGAATGAGTTTTTGAGATGCTTTTCTTTCATGGACAAAGTCAGGTCTTTGGAAAGTTCCTAATAATCTTTTCGCGTTTCCCGAAATTTCCCATGTAAAGATGAGATCAACTGAAGAACAAGTGATGGATGATGGATGATGGATGGAGGAGGAGAAAGTGACGTCTGAGGTGAAACTTCTCTGTGCAGCCGCAGGACAAGAACATCGAGAAGGTGATCAAGGACACCGAGTCGCTCTTCAAGTCCAGAGAGAGAGAATACCAGGACACCATAGACCAGATCGAGGTGAGACCAGGACCAGGACCAGGATCAGGACTGAGACCAGGACCAGGATCAGGACCTGGACTGGTATTGGAACAAGGACTGGGACTAAGACATAAAAAGAGACTGAGGCCAGGATCAAGACCTCCAGCCGAACTGTGACCAGACCCTTCAATACACACACGTGTGTGTGTGTGTGTGTGTGTGTGTGTGTGTGTGTGTGTGTGTGTGTGTGTGTATGTGTGTGTTTGTGTGTGTGTGTGTGTGTATTTTGTGTTTTGCATCGTAGCTCACACCTACATTATGTCTGTGTGTAATGTCAATGCACACCTATCATAGACACACATCATGTACATACTGTATCTGTTTGTGTGTGTGTGTGTGTGTGTGTACTCTTGCATGTCAGTACACACCTTCATATCTGTATGTGAGTGTGTGTACTCTGTTGTATGTCAATCCATACCTGTGTGTGTGTGTTTGTGTGCATTTTGTGTGTTTGTGTGTGTACTGTGTGTTTTGCGTCTTAAATACACATTATGTGGGTGTGTGTCGTGTCAATGTACACCTACATACACTATCTGTGTGTGTGTGTGTGTGTGTGTGTGTACTCTGTTGCATGTCATCATCCCCCACATATGTGTGTGTGTTTGTGTGTGTATTTTGTGTTTTGCATCTTAAGTCACACCTGTGCTTTATGTGTGTGTGTGTGTGTTGTCAATGCACACCTACGTGTGTGTGTGTGTGTGTGTGTGCATGTGTGTGTGTGTGTGTATGGATTGAGTGTAAAAGATGAATTAATTTTGATTGATTTGTTGTTTTCAGTGTCTTAATCAGCATGTTTGCAGTGTGTTTTCAGTTAGAAGCACACACACATAGGTATGGATGGACATGAAATAAAGGGTGGACACACACATTCATATATAGGTATATGCTGACATGCAGCGCGGAGTATATATCCACACACACACACACACGCACACACACACACACACACACAGGTATAGATTGACATGAAATAAAGGGTCAACACACACACATTCATACATAGGTAAGTGCTGACATGCAGCACGGAGTACATATATATATATACACAAACACACACACACACACACACAAAACGTTGGTGTGGCCTAAGATGTAATACATGAAATACACACACACACACACGGGTCTGGATTGACATAAACACAGAGTAGACACACCCACACACACACACACACACAAGTTAGTGTGCATTGTCATGACACATATGAGTGAACTAAGATGCACTACACAAACTACACACACACACACACACATAGGTACGAACCGACATGACACAGAGTAGACTCTCTCAGAGTAGACTCACACACACACACACACACACACACACCCACACACACACACACACACACACACACACACACACACACATGACATAGAACCATAACATAGGACCTAAGATGCAAAACACAAATTATATACACTCACACACACACACACAGAGGTCTGGATTGACATGAAACAACGAAATAGAGTTGACACACTCTCTCTCTCACACACACACGCACACACACCGTGTGCAAAGCGTCCTCGTAGATGTTGAGCTGGTCGTCCTCTCCGTCCACAGGAAGTCGCCGTCCATCGTCGCGCTGGCGCCCGACGACTCGGACGGCGAGGACAAGGACAGGAAGAAGCCGGCGCTTCCTCCCGACGCCGACACGTACTGCGACGCCAACGCCATAATCCCGCCTCTGACCTGGAGGAAACCCTGATACACACTCGCACACACACACACACACACACACACACACACACGGAAATGATCCGGCGTTCTGGAAATATGGGAGTCTGGCAGTCGCAGCTCAGAATGGAGATTTGTCCGAACGGGAAACGAGGGGCAGACAATTTTCCTGGTGTTGTTAGAATGTAAATGATGCATGTGATGTACATGAAATGAATGTAAATTCAAAATGATTTTTTTTGTGATTCTGTAATAATCAAGGGTACGTTTCATGAGAATGATTTAAATTTTTGTATTTATTTTTGCTAAATGTCAATCTTCAATTTTTTCAAATCTTTTCAATTAATGGTTTAATTTTATTTTTTATTTTGTTTCACTTTCATTTGATTTATTCGGTTACTTGTTTATTTATGTGTTTGTTTTGGAATGGATTCCACATTTTAGCGTTCCATTTTTTGCATTTTTGAAAGTTTCTTATATTTTATTTATGTGTTTGTTTCTTAAATGTACAGGTAATTATTTTGTCTGTTACTTTGCCGATTCGATGATAAAACGTGTTTTTGATTTTTATTTGCTGATATCAACTGAACGTTGTTTTTCAATGTATTATCTTTAGCCCGTTATTATTTTGCCTTCTCTCCCTTTAATTTGTGCTATTGAATATTCGATACAAATGAAATGCAATTAGAATTGTATTTCAGGAAGTATTTTTGATTTAAGGTCATCAAAACAGTGTTTTCATTTATTTCTATTTTTTTTTACCAATGGACTCCAGTCATTGCTTTTGTTCAAATATCGATTGGAAAAAAACCTGTAAATGATGAAAATATGACACATCTGAGCCTTATGATTGACAGCCGGCCGCTCCCTAAGCCCCGCCCCTCACCCAGGGTCAGGCCGGGATTGGCTGCCGCTCGGTAAATCGGACGAGAATGTTGGGAAAGTTTGTGCCGCCAAATGAAAAGAAAAAAAAAACAAATCTAAAATCAAACGTCAATAAAGAGAGAAAGAGAAACTCTCCATATCGTTATTTGTTGTTTATGTCTGTGACGTCTTCTGGCTTTTGGAAATGACTTTTTGGATGGAAAGATTTCAGTTCAAATTGAAAATGGAAAAGGAAAAAAGGAGGAGAAAAGAAACCAAAGCGTGGGGTTTGGACGAAAAAGAAAAATGGAAGAGCAAAGAGAAGATTTATGGACGTCGTGAGAGATGATATGAAGGTAGTTGGTGTGAGAGAGAATAGGGTTGGATGGAGAAGGCTGATTGGCTGCCGCAACCCCTGAAAGGAAAAGCCGAAAGGAGAAGAAGAAGGTTATATTTATTCGTCATTTGTGCATAAAGTGATTTTCCACTTCACCATTTTTAGTTGTTTTTTTTTTTACTGTTCAAATATGAAGAGGAGACGTGCGGTGACACAGCAACCAGCTGAGTCCACTATGGATTGCACAATGATAATGCTAACTGTGGCTAACGAGCATGCTATGAGCTGAGCCCACTTTGGATTGCACAATGATGATGCTAACTATGGCTAACAAGCATGCTATAAGCTGAGCCGACTATGGAATGTCACAATGATGATGCTTACTGTGGCTAACTAGCATGCTATGAGCTGAGCCAACTATGGATTGCACAATGATGATGCTAACTATGGCTAACAAGCATGCCATGAGCTGAGCCCACTATGGATTGCACAATGATGATGCTAACTGTGGCAAACTAGCATGCTATGAGCTGAGCCCACTATGGATTGCACAATGATGATGCTAACTATGGCTAACTAGCATTCTATGAGCTGAGCCCACTATGGATTGCACAATGATGATGCTAACTATGGCTAACAAGCATGCTATAAGCTGAGCCCACTATGGAATATCACAATGATGATGCTTACTGTGACTAACTAGCATGCTATGAGCTGAGCCAACTATGGATTTCACAATGATGATGCTAACTATGGCTAACAAGCATGCTATGAGCTGAGCCCACTATGGATTGCACAATGATGATGCTTACTGTGGCTAACTAGCATGCTATGAGCTGAGCCCACTATGGATTGCACAATGATGATGCTAACTGTGGCTAACTAGCACTCTATGAGCTGAGCCCACTATGGATTGCACAATGATGATGCTAACTATGGCTAACAAGCATGCTATGAGCTGAGCCCACTATGGATTGCACAATGATGATACTAACTGTGGCTAACTAGCATGCTATGAGCTGAGCCCACTATGGATTGCACAATGATGATGCTTACTGTGGCTAACTAGCATGCTATGAGCTGAGCCCACTATGGATTGCACAATGATGATGCTAACTATGGCTAACAAGCATGCTATGAGCTGAGCCAACTATGGATTGCACAATGATGATGCTAACTATGGCTAACTAGCATGCTACGAGTTGAAACCACATTGCTGTCTCTGGGTGTTTTCACTATTGTTTGTTTGTTTTCAAGATATTTAACTCTTGCTTGTTTTTTTTTTCTCGAGTACATTGTCACTATTTCTATTGTTTTCAGTGTACCTCAGAAAATTATAATATCATGATAAATTTCGTTATCTTCTGTAATGCAATTACAAAAACAAAAATGTCAAATATTATGGATTCATTACAAATCAACTGAAATATTGCAAGCCTTTTATTATTTTAATATTGCTGATTATAACTTACATCTTAAGAAAACTCAAACATCCTATCTCAAAATATTAGAATATCATGAAAAAGTAATTTTTGTTTTTTTTAATTGCATTACAGAAGATAAAGAACTTTATCACAATATTCTAATTTTCTGAGACAGTCCTGTATATATTGCCGTTTTGTTCTGGTTGTGTATTTTTCACCCTTATTATTCCTTTATGTTGTCCATTATTTTCCCTGATGTTGTTGTTGTTTGTCTTGCTATTTTATGTCTCTCTATTTATATTTATACTATATATACTTTGTTAGTTTTTGACATTATAAGTGTTACATTGGTGTGAAAATGACTTTCTCCTCTGTAGATGGATGAAGTTGATCTTATATTATTCTATGTAGCAGATAATGTGCAGCAGCTGAGAGCGTTTAGTAAATGCTAATTGGTGGCGGCCTCCTATTGGTCCCTGCCAGGGCGCCGGCCTTATTTTACTGGCTGTGACGTCATTTCCTGGAGACGCCAGCTGAGTCTTGTGTGGTCTGGTTTGACCGGGGAAAGCACATGTTAGGCTGGTCTTTCAGTTCGGACTCATTTGTTTGCAGTGTGCTGGTGGTCTCTGGTGAGTTCGTTCCTTGTTTGTTTGGTGTTCAGTGGAAGTGTTGCTGCAGACGTCAGTGCTTCTATAAGTTTCATATTCTTCTCTTCCCCCAGGGATCTTTGCACCTGTGCTGATGGAAGACTCTTTGGACTGGACTGAAAATTCTCTTGAAGGAGAACTTTGGGTAATGCTTTGGAGGTGAGAAATCCAAAATTGAAGATGTGATTCTCAATTTTAGTGGCTCTGTCTCATAGGTGTGTGAGTTAGATGGAGTGCAGAATGTTCCTGGAGTGCAGACTTCAATGGACATGTTTGGTGTCCAGTATAGGAATGTGGAGGGAAAGATGGTAGACTTTGCAAAAATAATGGAAATGGCTTTGAATACCTTTAATAAGGTGACTTAAGATGTCACCTTGGTAGGCTACAGCTGAAGACGGGTGGTGGAAGCTGAAAGGGCAGGAGTTGGAAAAGGCTCTGAGGTCATGGAGAGCTGCCAGGTGACTGACAGCTATAGTTCATGTGATCTGGAGACGGGAGGCGAACGCTTGGTGTGTTGAATTGGAAAGAGCAAATATTTCTTAGTCCAGGCCGGATTCCAACCCGCCCGACGGCCGGAGCAGAATTTGCCGACCCATAACTCCGACTCGTCGGTAATAGAAATTCTGCATCTCTAAAGATGACTGGACACAAAGTGACTGCTTGTTGGATTTGAAGGCGAGAGAAGGTTTGTAACGTTGTCTGTTTGTTTTGCAGATGTCACGAGGGTCTGTTTCATAACTGTCCACAGATGGCAAAATAATGGTAAGTGAAGTGCTAAATTGTGTTCATGACATTTAACAGCACTGACTTTACTGATGTCAGGTTCTGGCCATGGTTCTTGTGTTAATTCTAAGGTTCTTTCAGACGCTGTCCATAAATGTTGTGTTTGGGCTTGCAAGGATCCTGAGCCCCAGAAGTAGCCTGTCAACGCAACCAAGGTAGTGTGTGTACTTATGTAATATTAGCAAAATGTTTGAGCTGTCTTTTTAAATGCTTGTAGTTTTCCTGTTTTGAAAATAAAGTGTCCATGTACACCCTGAAATCAGTCACTGTTTGAAGAATCTTTGTTTTAATCGATTCTTTCTCTAGGGTTTGCTACAGCAACTTGTTTGTCCAAAGATAAAATTCAGTGTTAATAATGCACGTGGAAGTAATCCTTCACTTTGAGATTTGGTCCGACTCAGAGACTGCGTTCGTATTGGCCAGGCGCGCAGTCTGCAAATGTGGCATGCAAGGTCTTCCACAATCTGGTCTAAAGCTACATCAGACCAAGGAATCCCACGGTGCCACTACCTAGTACGCCATCTGATCCAGGCCCCCCATCAGAACAGCGTTGGATTTTGTGCCCCAACAAGAAGTCGGGGTAGCAACCATTAGATGTTGATTCAGCCCTGGAAGAAAAAGCAGAGGGTAGTGTGGACCAGGGGAAAGTCAGAAACTGCAGATGTGATGCTCAGTGTTAGTGGCTCTGCTCCAGAGCTGCAGGAGTTACATGTCAGGTTACGGCTGTGGTTAAATCAATACATTTAATTCTAATGTTCTTTCAGATGCTGTCCATAAATGTCTGCCTCCTGACAAGGATCCTGAGCCCCAGAAGTAGCCTGTCCAACTCCAGCAAGGTAGTGTGTGCGATAAGTTTACTTGTGCAAAGTTAGCAAAATGTTTGAGCTGTCTTTATCTGTAATTTTAAATGATTGTAGTTTTCCTGCTGTGAAAATAGTGTCCATGTACACCCTGAACTCAGTGTCACTTTAGTTTATCCTTTTCCTGTTACACATTTTTCTATGTTTGACGGAGTCTGATGCAGCGACTCTTTAGTGCAAAGATATTCTTCAGTGTTTCTTCTAAATATCGCACTTGGAAATCCTTCACTTTGAGATTGACTTGCAGTATTTGTCTGCATTTTGGACTGATTAATTAAAACTTAATAGTTCAACCATTGACTGGTCAGAAATGACAGGATGTGTCAGTTTCACGTTTTAAGCTGCGCACTGCAAATTAATTAGATGTGTAGCCTTTTCTGTGAAACTCTGCCAGGTGTCCAGCCAATCATACGATGCAATTATGCATCGAATCACGGCATTGCCAGTAGTTGCTCTGCCTGTACACCCTATATAACAGTACCAAATTAATTCCACCACAGTTTTACTAACGCCTTATGGCGTCTCCTCACTAAAGTAATGCAGTTCTTGAATGCCTGCTCTGCAAAACATGCAGTGAAGCCAAAGTAGGAAGTGACTTTTCCAATGGAAAATATGGACTAAATGGAAGCCATGATGGCTGTTGCAGTCGGTTATGTCCTCTATGGAGGACTCATTCCAAGAAACCACATGAATGTCAGCGAGAACATTTCAAGCTGCAAAATAGTCGACGCCAGATGACCTCATTTGTACAAGATCTAGTCTACCTGCACTCTTAAGTTACTTTAGAAAACACCAAACTTTCACATGACTTCATCTAACTAGTCACCCTGTAGCCGCTAATTAGCATCACTTTCAGACTCCATTTCCCCTCCAGAACATTCCATCAAGGTAACTCCAATTCCCTTGTCAGCACAACAAAATCTTCCAAGTGTCAAGCTTTGCACTTGTTCTCCTGGACACACAGTACATCCACCTTCCTTCTCTGCAACACATTAGCCAACTCTACCTTTCCCAGTTACCATCCCTGGCTCTTTTCCTCTTGTAGCCTATCGGCATCAATGGCAGTTGTTAAACCGGGCCTCTACCGATCTGGTCCAAGTTGTCTGATGCAACCCTGTGCTTTCATCTGTGCTCAGAGACCCTGCCCATGCCCCACCGAGGAGCCATTAGTAAGTGCCCGTCTACCGAACAAGAGTTACGAGAAAGCGTATTTATTAACAGCTTGCAAAAACAATGGTAAGTGGAAAGTCCTTGGCTCCTAAGCAGTCTGGCTTGACGACAACCGCTGCCGCCTCCAAAAGCAATTCCAGTTAAGAGACCACACCGGCTCCCAGAGAGTATCTCACATCCCTGGCGTCGCCCAGGACCAATAGGGGACTGTGACTGGTTACCATTTACTAAACGCTCTCAGAACTACCTGCAACATAGAGGGAAACCGTGCCAATTGAACAAACAGGTGGTGCAGTGAAACCGATGTACACCTCATGGTTACAAAGCTAAATCCCTCCCAGTGATTTACGGACAGCCAATTTAACAATTGACATTAAATGACTTTAGACACGAACAATGTGCAAAACTAGAGCTTTTTGGGAGCTGCTCTTGTTGAACTCAGGACATGCGGCAACAAAATGACCAAGAAACAGTCAAATGTTATTTTAGTTTTTAAAGTGACATCAGCTCTTATGTTGGAAAGTTCTAAGTGCACCAACTCTCAGATGCATTCTCTTGCAAAGAGAACACAATTAGTCTACACCTCCAGGACCAACTTTTAGGCAGTACTGCCTGATACTCTGGGCCCTGTTGCATTAATGCAGAATATACAGATTGCACCTTGTCACTCAGGACAGTATGGAATAGAAATGTCTACAGGCCACTCGTGTCACTCTACTCTCTAAAACAAACACTTTCTCCACCTCATGTACATTGAAAGGGGAACCATGCAAACATACCGACTGACATCCAGTGGCAGCCCAAATGGAACCGAAGCATTCCAGACAGACGACCCGGCTTGTGAAGGTTCAGTGTCACGATCGCCAAGCAGAGAAGAAAAAGCACCACCTACTTTGACAGAAAAAAAAAAAAGCAGAGCAAAACAGCAAACCTGTCTTTCTTCCCCCAAAGATCCAAAAATGCAGAGGGGAAAAAAGGCAGAGAGTAAACAAGTTTATTTAAGCCAAAAATTGAAGCACAAACAGGTACCTTCTTACATTCTGACCTCAAGATGAAGCCCAGCACCTCAAGGTGTGCAAGACACCTCTTGCAATTCCCCAGTCAAACACAACCTTGCACACTCAGCTAGCTCTCCCCAGAGCCCTGGTGTCTCCAGGCAATGACATCACGGCCAGTATAATAAGGCCGGCGCCCTGGCAGGGACCAATAGGAGGCCGCCACCAATTAGCATTTACTAAACGCTCGCACCTGCTCCCAATTACCTGCTACATATAATCTATGACAATATTCCTTTTTCACAGCAGTGTAGTAGTTATAATATCAAAAAATAAAAAAAGTATACATATATATATGTATAGATATATATAATAATATAAAAAGATAGCGAGACATCCACAAATAAATAGACAACAGATACTACAACAACAACAACATTAGGGATAATAATGGACGTCTTCAACCCTACTCATCTCACTCAGCCCCAAACCCCCCAAAAAAGATGAACAATGAAATGTATTTGGTTGTGAGATGATTATTTGGTTGAGTGGTCACTTCTGACTTACGACAGCTGGTAATTTGTATCTTCGGTGACTGAATTGCACTTCTTGGAAGTCACTTTGGTTAAAACCGTCTGCTACATGACTGGAATGTAATGTGATGACAACAAACTATATGGGAACACCATATCATACCGGATCTGTCGAGGACCGGGTTAACAACGACCGGCAGTGGTACTAATGACCTACAGGGTCTTCTTCATCTTCTTCTTCTTCTTCTTCTTCTTTTGGCTTTTCCCTTCAGGGGTCGCCACAGCAAATCAACTTTCTCCATCCAACCCTATTTACTGTATCAGAGGTTCGTTCGGACCTCTCTCGTTCGGTTCTCTCTCACACCAACTACCTTCATATCTTCTCTCACTACGTCCATAAATCTTCTCTGGTCTTCCTCGAGACCTCTTGCCTGGCAGCTCCAATTCCAGCATCCGTCTACCAATATATTCTCTATCCCTCCTCTGTCCATGACCCAACCATCTCAGTCTGGCTTCTCTGACCTTCTCTCCAAAATATCTAACATGTGCTGTTCCTCTGATAGACTCATTCCTGATTCTCTCCACCCTGGTCACTCCCAAAGAGAACCTCAACATCTTCATCTCTGCAACCTCGTGTTCTGCCTGCTGTCTTTTGGTCATTGTAACAGTTTCTAGTCCATACATCATCCCTGGTCTCACCACTGTCTTGTACACCTTTCCTTTTATTCTGGCTGAAAGTCTTCTATCACTTAGCACCCCTAACACTTTTCTCCACCCATTCCGACCTGCTTGGACCCGTCTCTTCACCACTTTTCCACACTCTCCGTTGCTCTGGACTGTTGACCCTAAGTACCTGAAATCCTCCAGCTTCTTGATCTCCACTCCCTGTAGCCTCACCGTTCCACCCGAGTTCCTCTCATTCACACACATATATTCTGTCTTACTGTGACTAACTTTCATTCCTCTCCTTTCCAGAGCATACCTCCACCTCTCTAGATTTTCCTCTACCTGTTTTCTGCTCTCACTACAGATCACAATGTCATCCGCAAACATCATGGTCCATGAGGATTCCTGTCTAACCTCATCTTTCAGCCTATCCATGACCATTGTGAACAAGAAGGGGCTCAGAGCTGATCCCTGATGGAGTCCCACCTCCACCTTGAACTTCTCTGTTACCCCTGATGCACACCGTACCAGTGTCTCACAGCAAGCATACATGTCCTGCACCAGTCTAACATACTTTTCTGCCACTCCAGACTTCCTCATACAATGCCAGAGCTCCTCTCTTGGCACCCTGTCATATGCTTTTTCTAGGTCTACAAAAACACAATGCAGCTCCCTCTGACCTTCTCTGTACTTCTCTATTAGCATTCTCAACGCAAATACTGCATCTTGGAGAGGCTTGGAGAGACACGGGCCAGTGCCGCCCTGAGGCTGCATTATTCTCCCAAAATACAATGGTGTAGGAAAATTATCTGACACTTTGTTCAAACGACCGGTGGAAAATGAAGATTGTGCATCTTTGAAATGTGGCTCCAAGTTTTCCTGTCTGCTAGTGAAGTGTTTGTGTGAGAGTCAGAGAACCGTGTCTTTACACTCAGAGGTTTTTGTACGACGGCTCAATGACTTTGTGTCACTGTGGTTGACGTTCGGCGGTGGAACCAGACTGGATGTGGGAGGTGAGTGAAGTCTTTGACTTTGTCGATGTTACTCTAGACTATTTTTGAGTTTTCCGTGAAAAGAGTTGGGTCTCCAGTGAGATCAGGTTGATTTGAGCTGAAGGACAAAGTGGACGGAGGCTTTCAGGTGGAAGAGTGGGGATAGAAGCAGTCAGACATAAAAGAAGAGCCTGAATCCTGGCTGATATTAGACTCTGATCTTCAGGCTGGTAGGTTGAGTTTGTGCCGATAAAGTCTGAGAGTTGTCTCTCTCTCCAGTCGGAGGGGTTTGTCGGGCGCCTCTATCACTTTATGTCGCTTTGGTGGACTTTTGGTGGAGGAACCAGACTGTCAAAGCCAAACTGAAGCTGCTGAAGTGAAATGAGGTTCTCAAACGTGTGAAGTCGTGGCTGTTTTTCTGCAGAATTTCTATGAGGACACCGTTGCAGAGAGAGCAGATTGAAGCAGGTGTTTGAACATGTGCTGAACTGCTTTATCAGCTTGGATACTGATGGAAATGTGGTTGGAAAAGAAGTCCAGTCTTTCATAGATGATTGAAATCCTCGTGAAGTTTGTGCTGACTGATGGTCGTCTCTGCATGTCGGATTTCTTTTCATGATTTTCACACTTTGGAGGGATTTGATAGAAGGTCTTGTCAAACTTTTTCTGCTCAATCTGCCCGTTTGCAGACTTTCAGTCGATTTGCATGAGAGGCTTCTTGCAGGGAAGTGAAACACTGTGTGAGTGGGTGAGTGACTGGTGGAGCAGAACAACATCTGACAGGAACTCCTTAGGAGGAGATGGACTCTCTAACAGGAAAGAGGTTTGATTGACAGCTGAGACAGAGTCAGACGTCAGATAATGATAGCACTTGTAAGCTTCACGCATTTCTGGGTCGCAAGTCGCACCCTCGTCTCCTCGGCTGCGGAGGGCCGATGGAAAGTTGTCGAGGTCTTGCTCTAACCTGCCCGCCTTCTTCTAGGTGATGTTGTCCGTCCCACCCTGACGGTACTGCCCCCGTCCAGCGAGGAGCTGGAGGACGGCGACGCCACCGTCACCTGTCTGGCCGACAACGGCTTCCCCTCAGACTGGAGTCTGGCCTGGAAGGTGAACGGAGGAAGCAGCGGCAACTGGGAGCAGACCGAGAGCCGTGGGCCGCCGGGGAAGGACGGCCGCTACAGCTGGAGCAGCACCCTGAGGCTCTCTGCAGACCAGTGGACCAAGGTGGACTCTGTGACCTGTGAGGCCACCAAGAGCTCCCAGACTCCACTCAGTGAGACACTGACCACAGCCCAGTGTCTCCAGTCCTGACCCCTCTCTCTGCTCGGACCTCCACACCTATTTCTCTTGGCTACTCTTTGCCCTCCTCTGTCCCGTCAAATGTTGACTTCCTTTGTTTCAAGACAATAAACACCTTCTCATCAAATCGACGCTTGTTGTCGTCTCTCACTTTGACTGTTTCTGGAATTTTTTGCCTTGATTGACTAAAGACACAGGCAGAAGAGAGTCAAGAGTGGAGGTAGTAGTTGTTTGGGGTTCTGAGACAACAGAAGGTGACCTACTGGAAACTGGGTGAGTCTGAGGCTGCTGCCTTGATATTGGTCATGATTGCTGGCCATCAGGTAGAGGTGAGTGCAATCAGGAGAGGACAGGTGTGCAGCTTGAGCAAGAAGACAAAGAGCAAATGGAAAGTACAGTGTCGTCATGGACCAAAGGTGTGTACAAGTCAAAATGTTTCTTTTGTGTCTTTTCGTTTCTCCTCAGTCACAGTGACTCTGAAGATAATTTGTACATTTCAGCAGATACTTTGGTCACAGGGTTTAGGACAAGGGTGCCCATTACGTCGATCGCAAAGGCATTGTGGGTCGATGGCATGGCATTGAAAAAAAAAGTTGGCGCCGGCCTATCATGAGTTCTCACAATGACATCTGACCTGACCTTTCTCTGACTCACGCCTCACTGCACATGCGCATACAATTATGCTAAGTGCAGCAAAACTCTAACAAGTTAGCGAGTAAGAAAGGGGATTAAATGTGTGGAAAAGCTGGACCAAGTAAAACGCCGAAGACCTACCACTACCATACGTAGTGGGAGGAGGACTTCTTTTTCACAATGTCATTTTTGAAGTGCGTTTGCCTCATCTGTCAGTCTACAATTGCTGTACCGATGAAGGGAAAATTGGAGCGCCACTTTCAGACTGCTCATAAAAACTATGACACCGAGTTCCCTCCGAAAAGCGAGCTGAGAAGGAGAAAGTTGAAGGAACTAAAATCACAGCTCATTTATCACACAGCTAAGGGCAAAGCATCGTTCCAGGTGAGTCACTTCATCGTTAAAAACAAGAAATCCTTACAGGACGGAGAGATGGTAAAAGAAGCATTTGTTGAAGCGGCCGACTCGTTGTTCGGAGACTTTAAAAACAAACCAGAAATACTAGCTTCGATCAAAGCTCTCCGGCTATCAAGAAGTCCAGTAACCCGGCGCAGTGAAGGCATGGCTGAGGATTTGACCCAGCAACTTTGGAAGGACATCGCAGATCGTGAGTGTTTCTCACTGCAGAAGGACGAGTCTACGGACGTGAGTGACACAGCACAATTGTGCATTTTTATTCGGACGGTGTTTACTGACATGACTGCAAAAGAGGAGCTGTTAACAGTACTGCCCATGAAAGAAGACACGCCAGGAGAGGACATATTTCAGTATTTCAAAACCTTTATGGAGAAAACCCAGCTCCCAGTCTGCAAATTGGTGTCCATCACCACGGATGGCGCACCCGCCATGGTTGGCTGCTAGAATGGATTTATCGCCAAATGCAGGGAGGATGATGATTTTCCGGACTTCCTCGATCACCACTGTATTATACACCGACAAGCATTATAACATGAAAGAGATAATGGATGTGGCAACAAAGATGGCCTGTTCTATTCGGACCAGATCTCTTCAAAGACGGCTGTTCCGTGCACATCTGGAGAAGGCTGAGTGCGACCACTCAGAGTTGTTGTTGCACACCGACGTGAGATGGCTCAGTCGGGGGAAATTCCTGCAAAGATTTCCAGAGCTGTTGCCGGAGATGGAGGAGTTTTTCGGTGAAGGTAAACATACAGATTATAGGCAACTAAATGACCATCAGTGGCCGCTGGACTTGGCATTTTGAACCGATCTGACCAACACGCTGAATGACCTAAATCTAGAGCTGCAAGGAAAGGACAAAACTGTGATCAATATGATCAGCTCAGTTAATGCTTTCAAAGGCAAAATGCAACATCTCTCCTCGAAGCTCCACCGCCATGATTCTGCAAACTTCCAGTATTTCCAGAACCAACGTCCAGAGCTGGAGACACAAGAGCAGTCATGTGCGCAGCTTGACAGTGCACGCTACATAAAGCAAATTGACAGTTGTCCGTCAGAGTTCGACAGACGCTGTCAAGACTTTGCTGTACTCGAGCCGGTCGCTACATTCATGTGCTACCCTTTCCAGGAAGATGCTGAGGTTGTTTCACTGGCATCAAAAGTTGCAACCCTGCTTGCCCTGAACTCTTCTGGAGTGGAGGATGAGATTCTGTCACTTCAAGTCGACATTCAGCTGAAGGCCAGAGCTCATGGACAATTCTGGAACCTACTCACAGAGAACAAGTACCCCAACATCAGAAAATGTGCTACCTTCTTGACTGCATTATTTGGCTCCACTTATTTATGTCAGTCAGCTTTTTCCCACATGAAGATCATGAAGTCAAAGTACCGTTCCACAATGACTGGTGAGCATCTGGAAGTCTGCTTGAGGCTGGCTATCAGCAGTTACTGTCCGGACTATGCAACCCTGGCTAATTCCATTCAGTGCAAGTCATCTGAGTAAGGTAATGACAAAAAACATGTACATAGTTGTATTGTGCAATATAGGTTGATGCAGTAATGCAAGGCATATAGTGTACATATAAAAATGATCCTCAATATATTTAGAAATAATGTGTTTTGCATTTTGAGTGGGCGGTAGATCATTTTGACTCGGTCATGTCATAAGTAGCTGTCAGGTTGAAAAAGTGCGGGCACCCCTGGTTTAGGAGGTCAGTGTCACATTTGCTCAACCAGCAGAGAGGTGTCCTAAAAGGATCCATGTCAGGACCACTATCTGCCACCTTTTGTCACCAGTAGAATAAATGGTGTTCAGTCACCTCAGTAAAGAGGAACCCTTTGGGCAGATCTGCGTTATAGGACATCAGTGCCAGATGACTTTTGATGGCCTTTCTGCTCCATCTGCTTTAAGGGACTTCTCATGAACATCTTCCAGCTATCTCTTCTTCTGATGACACACTGCTTGACCAGAGAGTATTCTGAAGATCACTATGTTTCTGATGGTTACAAACCCTTGCTGCTAGATGTACTCTCTCTTTCTTATCCTCCTTCAGGCCTGGTTCTCCACCTCTTTCTGCTCAATAGCCTCCATCTTTTCTAAAGAGTATCAAAGAAAGACATTGAGCATCTTTATTGGACTTTAGTTGATGGGAGCTCTCTGATGTTGGATTGCTGACAAAAGGATATTTGTGGATGAATGTAATGAAATCATTTCATGAGGGAGTCTTGTTTTACAAAGAATGACAGATGTCACACAACTTGTGGTGAGCAGAGACCCGACACTGGTCCTCAGTGAAGTGTGTCAGTCTCTGCAGCAGCAGACACTTCACTTTCACTTCAGTCTGACTGAGGGGGTTTTTGTACGACGCTTTTTCACTGTGTGAACGTATCCTTGCTGTTGATGTAATGGTAACTCTGACAGTAATAAACTGCTGCATCTTCAGTCTGGACTCCTCTGATGGTCAGAGTGAAGTCCGAGTTTGATCCACTGCCTGAAAAACGATCTGGAATTCCTGATTCTCGACTTGTAGCCCCATAAATGAGGAGTTTAGGAGCTTGTCCTTCTTTCTGTTGGTACCAGGCTAGAGCATAGCCATTATAAACCTTCTGACTGGTCCTACAGGAGATGGAGACGGCGTCTCCTGGAGCAGAGCTCTTTGCTGCAGGCTGAGTCACCGTGAACTGACCTCTGGACTCTGAAGATACAGACACACAAAGTGAAAGAGACTCCACGGCTTTGCGGGCTTCATCTCACACATAGTGATGTTGAGAGAGGAGAGGAGGTGGACTCTCTGGACTTTACCTGTGAAGCAGCAGCAGAGGAGAGTCCAGATGAGGACGGAGACCCGCGTCATGTTTGTGATGAGGAGGATTTGTGATGAAGGACGGCTGTCAGTCATCCAGGGTCCAAGTGTCGGGACTATAAAGAGTCCCAGAGCACTGGAGCATGGAGCTGCTGATGCAAAGTGTCTCTATGGAAATCAACGCCTGACTCCAGCCAGCACTTTCAGGGAGGTCTCATCCATGCAGATGGTTGGTTCTTCATGCTTAATCATGTTTCTCCTTTTGTTTTTTTATTTAACCTTTATTTAACCAGGAAAAAACAGTTCCGTTGAGATTAAAAACCTCTTACAAGGGAGTCCTGGCCAAGAGGCAGCAGTAAGTTACAGACAGAACAACATTACAAACAGTTAAAAGAAGCAATTACATTTTGACAAGTTGACCTCTATCGTCCTCAGTTTGGTTTTAAAAGCATTTAGTGAGATAAAATAAGGGAGTTTCCAATCTTTTTTGAAGTCTGTTCCATGCAGTGGGGGCAGCACAGGCAAAAGTCCTTTTCCTTCGTTCTGTGCTTGCAAAAGGGACATAAAGCAACAGGCGATCATGTGATCGCAGCAGGTGAGAATCAACAGTCCGCCTTGTGACTCAGTCACAGATGTACGAGGGCAGCAGCCCGAGCACGTCCTTATAAATAAAAGTGTGCCAATGCCCCGACCTCCCGGTGCACAAAGAAGGCCATCCAACATGGGAATATAGTTCACAATGATGTGTTAACCATCTACAATTTGTTTTTTTTTTTTTGAACATTTATTAGAACAGGTTCCTTGACAGAGTCACACACATTCTTACAAAACCTCATGACAAGATACACATTATACAATAATCTTTATAGGTCACTTATTTCCTCACTAGCAAGCGAAAAATTAAAAGAAAAAAAAACAAAAAACATTTAGCTCAGTCAAATAGAGATAATATCTTCAACTCTCCAAATATTTTTTAATGGCTGCCCATTTGTCCAGATATAGGTCTGTCTGAAGTCGTAAGTTTGCTGTTATGCGTTCCATGCAGTTTACCTCCTTAAGCCTCTGACGCCGCTGGTCCAGGGTAGGTGGGTGGGGTTTGAGTCAGTTTACTGGGATCATTTTATGTGCAATTAATAGAAGAACTCTAAGCGTAAACACCTGGTTTTTCCTTAGGCCGCTTGTTGATGCTGTACCCATAATAAATTGCTGTGGATCAATTGGTCTTTTTAATTTTAAAATCTCACTTATTTGTTTTTTTACCTCTTCCCAGAATTTCATCAGTTTAGGGCAGTCCCAAAAAATGTGGTAAAAGTCCCCCGTTATGCCACAGCCCCTCCAACACAGGGGAGAACAGTTATTATCATAAGAAGCTATTATCAAGGGAGTTTTAAAATACCTTATTCTTAACTTCCAGCTGAACTCCCTTCATGTTGGGCTGCTTAAACATTTTTGCCAGGACAACCAAGAACTCTCCCATTCTCCATCAGCAACCATGGCATGAGATTCCAGTTCCCACTTAGCTTTCACATCCAGTGTGTCCACTAAAGTGTCCATACGCATCCTGCCATATATATCTGATATTGTATTTTTAATGTTCATTTTGTTCTCAACTATCGCAATCCAATATTGTTCAAAATTAGTTGAAGATTCTTTAATATTGTCCCATTCTTTGTGTGTCATCAAATAATGTTGAATTTGAAAATATCTAAATAAATCCTTAGAGTCAATGTTGTATTTTGCCTGAAGTTGTGAAAAAGCCCTCAGAGTTCTCCCTTCAAATAACTGATTTATTGTGATTAAACCTTTCCCTGCCCATCTAATGAAACCACCGTCCATCTTTGCTGGCAGAAAGTCACCTGCTGCTGTTATTTTTGCTGCCCTCGATAGAGATAGAGGTAGATTCAGGAATCGTCTTGTCTTTTCCCAAACCTTAAGTGTATGGTTGACATATTCATTTTGTATCTTAAGTCCACGTCTTGCTTTTGAATTTAGAAAGGGAAGAGTTGAAAGCGACACATTTTTAACTGAACCTTGCTCTATATGCACCCATCTTGTGTCCATATCTAGTTTTATCCATGAGACCAATTTTCCAAGTTGTGCTACCAGGTAGTAACTTCGGAAGTGTGGCAAAGCCAATCCGCCCTTATCTCTGGGTGCACAGAGTATTTTCAATCTCACTCTGGGCCTCTTTCTGCCATATATATTTGGAAATGAGCTTATCCAGTGATGTAAAGGTAGATACAGGAACAGTGATAGGCAGAGCATTGAACAGAAACAGCATTCTAGGTAGGACATTCATCCTGATACTTTCTATCCTCCCAACTAAGGACAAAGGAAGCACCTCCCATCTTTCCATGTACATTTTTGATCTGAGAATTTAGTTTACCATAATTTGCCTTATATAGCTGACTTCGTGTCGTGTGTGAGAATGATTCCCAGGTATCTAAAGCCCCCTTTTGACCACTTGAATTTCACCTCTCCATCCAAGCATGTCGGCCAGCATCCCATGATCATCATTGCTTCTGATTTCCCCTCATTCACCTTGTACCCTGACACCTCCCCATAGTCCCTCAGGCATTGCATAAGGGCCGGTATAGATGACTGAGGATTTCTTATAAACAAAAGAACGTCATCCGCGAACAACGAAATTTTGTGCATCTCCCCTTCTTCATCTACTATTCCCTCGATCTGATCGTTTGTCCTTATCAATTCAGCAAGCGGTTCGATACACAATGCGAACAAAATAGGCGAGATTGGGTTCCCCTGCCTAACTCCTTTTTTAAGGTGAAAAAATTGGGAGCAGCACCCATTCACTCTGACCCTTGATATTGGGTCTTTATTCAGTGCTTCAATCCATTTTATAAATGTCAAATTAAAACCCATTTGTTCCATAGTAAATTTCATCCTGTCGAACGCCTTCTCAGCATCTAGACTGAGAAGCATTGACGGGTGAACTGAATGTCTCGCCACTGGTTGTACATTTAATGCTCTTCTAATATTATTTGCTCCTTGTCGACCGGGTATGAAACTGGTCTGTATTAATCAATTTACCTAAGTACTTCTGCATTCTATTTGCTAATATGGCACTAATAATCTTACGTCATTCCCCAACAAACTGATCGGCCTATAGGCACCACAGTCTAATGGATCTTTCCCCTCTTTGTGTATAACCGTTATTACTGCCTCAGACCAGCTCTTAGGTGGGTCATTTTCCTGTAAGGCATAATTAAAGATCTGGCAAAGTTTTGGCACAAGCTCCTCTCCAAAGGCCTTATAAAATTCACCTGGTAGACCGTCTGTGCCAGGGGATTTGTTGTTTTTTAATGATTTAATAACGTCTTGTATCTCGTTTTCTTGGATAGGAGCTATTAATTCGTCCGCCTCAGATGCAGAGAGTTTTATTAAATTAAGATTTTTGAAAATATCTTCTAATTTCCTTTTGTCTTGTGTTTCTCCTGATGTATCATAAAGATGTTTATAGTAAGTCTGGAATGCCTCAGCTATCTCCTCTGGGTGGGAGACCTCGGTCAGAGAGGAGGGGTGTTTTATCTCAGGGACAATACGGCTTGATTGTTGTTTCCTCAGTTGAAAGGCAAGTAGCCGGCTCGCCCGATTTCCCTTTTCATAGTACCTTTGGCTTGTGTATCGAAGTGCTCCCTCTGCTTTTTGTGTGAGAAGTTCATCCAAGGAGGTTTTACTTTCTTGTATTTGTTTAAAGACATTTTTGTCCCTTGTCGTTTTGTGTTCACGTACTAGTCTTTTTATGTCACTTTCCAGCTGTTTTTCCTTTTCCATTCTCTGTCTGTTTAATCTAACCGCAATTTCAATACATTTCCCTCTCAGCACCACCTTTGCCCCCTCCCAAAGAGTCGAGGGGGATACTGATCCATTATCATTAATTTTGAAGTACTCATCAATTGTTTTTTTTATGTTTTCCTTTATATTTGGGTCTGTAAACAATGAAATATTTAGTCTCCAGTATTTGAAGTGCCAACCAAAGCCTAAATTTAATTTCATATATACAGGACCATGATCAGATAGGGTACCAGGTTCAATAACACATTCTCTGATTTTATATAAGCTTTTTTTTGAAGTGCAAATCAAATCAATTCTTGAGTATGACCCATGTACCATGGACAGAAAGGTGAAATCTCTCGTGGTTGGGTTCTTAGACCTCAAAACATCCACAAGTCCTTATTCTTCCAACATATGTTTTGCTGCCCTGGATTTCCTGCTAATGGGTCCATAATCAGAAGGAGTTTTATCCATTTAAAACACAATTGAAATCACCTCCTAAAATTATGGTAACTCTGGCTTCTCTTGCCATTACAGTTGCCACTTCTTTAAAGATAGATAGATAGGGCATAGATATTCATGATAGTTAGCTCTACTGTTCCCATAATAAGTATATATCTCCCCGCTTTATCCTTCACTTCTCTCTAAATTGCAAAACTAATTGTATGACTAATTAAAATTGCTACTCCTCTCTTTCTGCTGTTTGAACGAAAAACATAGAATACCCGTGCAACCCAGTCTCTCCTCAATATCTTATGTTCTACCTCATTTAAGTGAGTTTCCTGTAGTAACGCTATTCAGCAATTAAATTTCTTCAACTGAGTCAGCATTTTCTTTCTTTTTATAGGATTATTTAATCCTTTGACATTATAACTGACAATCCCTACCTCTGACATAAATCGGCATTTCTTATTTTCATTTTACTCTCCCCAGATTCACCTTTGCATAAAGTAACTATCCTTGCCCTAATAATATCAAAAATCACTTGTGCCGACCTAACCGACATGTCAAGGAAATAAGAACTCTTAAAACACAGAACAGAAAAAATAAAATAAGCATATGTGACTTCCAATAGTCCATCTGAGTACAGAGATCTGTCCAGCTCCTCTTGTAATGCAGGCAGAGGGTTGTGATTTAAGATTCCCTCTGGGCAAAGTGCACTAAGTGCTGTCCAAACCACAGACCAAAGAAAAAAACAAAATCTTTGGTGAGGCGGTGATCCCAACACGGGTCTCATCGTAAAAAAATATTAATTGAAAATAATAGCAGAGTTAACTCTCCTCTACAATATGATTCACTTAACTTCAGCATGTTTGGCTGTTTAAACTATGAACAGTAATACACATAGAACTTTCAGATTGACAGTAATAACGTTATCTAATTATTTTAACATTACCCGGGCACAGAACTCCTCATCATTTTAGTCCAGCAAAACAGCCGCAGGTCTGCGGCGGACAGTGATGTGTCCTTTCTTTCTCTCTTCCCACCATCCTGTCTTTTCCATGTATCTTTTGAGAGTTCCCATTCCAGTCTCTCTCTCTCGCTAATCTGCAACTCGATGCCCAGCTTCTTCAACGTTGGCACAGCATCCACCAGCGTAGGAAATGTTTTCACTCCCGAGTCCAAGTTGATTCTCAGCTGCGCCGGATAGCGGCACATTGCCCGGATCTCCTTCTCCTTCAGCTGCTTGATCACTCCTCGGACCCGCGTTCTCTTCCTCTGTATTTCCGGAGAGTAATCCTGGTCGAAGTAAATCACTCCTTTTTGGAACTTCACTCGTTTTTGGGCCCATGCTTGTCGCAGCACTGCTTCCTTTACTGTATAATCCAGAAACCTCACGATAATGGAGCGCGGAGGCGCTGAACTCGCAGGCTTTAGCCCCAGTGATCTGTGTGCCCTCTCCATTTTACATTTAGCTCGGGCGGGAGTTGTAGCGCCGTCTCAATCAAGTTCCTCACAAAACCAATCATGTCACCTTTCTCACTTTCCTCTGGGACTTGATAAATTCTCAGATTGTTGCGGTGCATCCGGTTCTGTAGATCGTCGCACATGTTCGTCAGGGCCGCCTCCCGTTTCAACAGGTGCCTCAGCATCCTCTCATGGCGCTGGCCTGTGTCCTCCACCTGGCATACCCTGGTCTCCGCTTCCTCGGTTTTCCGCTCTAGCTTCTCCATCCTTTGAATCAAGTCCGTGACCAACACCTCCAGTCTAGTTAATTGTTCCCTAGTGTCTGCAAATGATTATTTTCTTTCCTCAACTCTTTCAACTCGCGAAGAATGTTCTCCATGTTCTGTTCAACCGTTTTTCCGCTCACCTGGCTTGGGGAAGATGGCGGTCGATTTTTTCCTTTCGCTTCTTCTTGCTGTTTTTGCTGTTTTGCTGCGTTCCGTGTGTCTCTGACTGTGCTCATCCTAATCTGCAATGCTTCAGACTCACTCTTCCACCGTTAAACTGTCAAGTATTTTTTCATAAACAGCCGAATACTACCAATTTTCAGGAGAGCTCAACTCCATGCGTGTGTCTCAGTACATTGCGTCACCAGAAGTCCCAAACATGCAGATTATGGGCAACTAAATGACCATCAGTGGCCGCTGGACCGATCTGACCAACATGCTGAATGACCTTAATCTAGAGCTGCAAGGAAAGGACAAAACTGTGATCAATATGATCAGCTCAGTTAATGCTTTCAAAGGCAAAATGCAACATCTCTTCTCGAAGCTCCACCGCCATGATTCGGCAAACTTCCAGAACTTCCAGTTACTATCAGCAGTTACTGTCCGGACTATGCAACCCTGGCTAATTCCATTCAGTGTAAGTCATCTGAGTAAGGTAATGACAAAAAACATGTACAGAGTTGTATTGTGCAATAGAGGTTGATGCAGTAATGCAAGACATATAGTGTACATATAAAAATGATTCTCAATATATTTAGAAATAATGTGTTTTGCATTTTGAGTGGGCGGTAGATCATTTTGACTCTGCCATGTCATAAGTAGCTGTCAGGTTTAAAAAGTGTGGGCACCCCTAGTTTAGGAGGTCAGTGTCACATTTGCTCAACCAGCAGAGAGGTGTCCTAAAAGGATCCATGTCAGGACCACTATCTGCCACCTCATGTCACCAATAAAATAAATGGTGTTCAGTCACCTCAGTAAAGAGGAACCCTTTGGGCAGATCTGCGTCATAGGACATCAGTGCCGGATGACTTTCGATGGCCTTTCTGCTCCACCTGCTTTAAGGGACTTCTCATAAACATCTTCCAGCTATCTATTCTTCTGATGACACACTGCTTGACCAGAGAGTATTCTGAAGATCACTGTGTTTCTGATAGTACATCCAGCAGCAAGGGTTTGTAACTCTCTCTCTCTTATCCTCCTTCAGGCCTGGTTCTCCACCTCTTTCTGCTCAATAGCCTCCATCTCTAAAGAGTATCAACGAAAGACATTGAGCGTCTTTATTGGACATTTGTTGATGGGAGCTCTCTGATGTTGGATTGCTGACAAAAGGACATTTGTGGATGAATGTAATGAAATCATTTCATGAGGGAGTCTTGTTTTACAAAGAATGACAGATGTCACACAACTTGTGGTGAGCAGAGACCCGACACTGGTCCTCAGTGAAGTGTGTCAGTCTCTGCAGCAGCAGACACTTCACTTTCACTTTCGTCTGACTGAGGGGGTTTTTGTACGACGCTTTTTCACTGTGTGAACGTCCACTGACTGTTGATGTTATGTGCACTCTGACAGTAATAAACTGCTGCATCTTCAGTCTGGACTCCTCTGATGGTCAGAGTGAAGTCAGAGTTTGATCCACTGCCTGAAAAACGATCTGGAATTCCCGATGCTCGACGAGTAGCCCAATAAATGAGGCGTTTAGGAACTTGTCCTTCTTTCTGTTGGTACCAGGCTAGAGCATAGTCACCATCACTATCCTGGTAAACCTTCTGACTGGTCCTACAGGAGATGGAGACGGGGTCTCCTGGAGCAGAGCTCTTTGCTGCAGGCTGAGTCAGTGTGACCTGACCTCTGGACTCTGAGGATACAGACACACAAAGTGAAAGAGACTCCACGGCTTTGCGGGCTTCATCTCACACATAGTGATGTTGAGAGAGGAGAGGAGGTGGACTCTCTGGACTTTACCTGTGAAGCAGCAGCAGAGGAGAGTCCAGATGAGGACGGAGACCCGCGTCATGTTTGTGATGAGGAGGATTTGTGATGAAAGACGGCTGTCAGTCATCCAGGGTCCAAGTGTCAGGACTATAAAGAGTCCCAGAGCACTGGAGCATGGAGCTGCTGATGCAAAGTGTCTCTATGGAAATCAACGCCTGACTCCAGCCAGCACTTTCAGGGAGGTCTCATCCATGCAGATGGTTGGTTTTTTGATACTTCTTTTTGTTTCTCCTTTTGTTTTTTTATTTAACCTTTATTCAACCAGGAAAAAACAGTTCCGTTGAGATTAAAAACCTCTTTTACAAGGGAGTCCTGGCCAAGAGGCAGCAGTAAGTTACAGACAGAACAACATTACAAACAGTTAAAAGAATCAATTACATTTTGAAAAATTGACCTCTAGTGTTCTCAGTTTGGTTTTAAAAGCATTTAGTGAGATAAAATAAGGGAGTTTCCAGTCTTTTTGAAGTCTGTTCCATGCAGTGGGGGCAGCACAGGCAAAAGCCCTTTTCCTTCGTTCTGTGCTTGCAAAAGGGACATAAAGCAACAGTCGATCATGTGATCGCAGCAGGTGAGAATCAACAGTCCGCCTTGTGACTCAGTCACAGATGTACGAGGGCAGCAGCCCAAGCAAGGCCTTATAAATAAAAGTGTACCAATGCCCCGACCTCCCGGTGCACAAAGAAGGCCATCCAACACGGGAATATAGTTCACAATAATGATGTGTTAACCATCTACAATTTGTTATTAACCTCAGCGAGGCGTGATACACGGTGTCGACTTTTTGAAGACTTTGAGCAGAGGCGTTCATGTACAGCAGATCACCCTCATCTAAAATAGCTAAAAAAGTTGCTTCTTAACATTAGAGGAGAAACACACCTTGTTTCGAAAAAGGAAACCCAGTTTAGATTTAAGTTTTTTCACAAGACAGTCAATATGGGGCTTGAATGTCAAAGAGTCATCAAGTAAAACCCCGAGGTATTTCTATTCATGCACCCGCTCAATGACACTTCCCTTGAAAGTTGATACCAAAGGAAGATCTGTAGGGACCTTCTTGCTTTTTGGAAAGATCATGAGCTTTGTTTTGTCAGCATTTAGAATCAGTTTTAGCTGCACTAGTGCGAGCTGAATCACATCAAAAGTTTCTGCATAGATTCAATTGCTTTCACAGGGGTGGATCCAAAGCAGTAGATGATTGTGTCATCAGCATAAAGATGAACATTGGCATCTGACAGATTTTTTCCTAGTTCATTAATGTACAAAATGAACAAGAGGGGTCTAATATTGAACCCTGTGGCACCCCCTTTTGGACACTCAAAGAGTCAGAAACCAGACCATCACATTTAACGCACTGAGTTCTGTCACTCAAGTAATTTCTAAACCAAGAAAGTACAGAGCTACAAAATCCAAAACTGCTGATCCGATGCATTAAAACAGCATGATCTACAGTATCAAAAGCTTTCGACAAATCAATAAAAAGCCAGGCACAATATTGCTTCTTATCAAGAGCAGAATGTATGTCATTGACCACCTTTGTGGCTGCTGTGATGGTGCAACTGTTTTTTCCCCTAAACCTGATTGCAAATTTGAAAGAAGTTCACTAGAAAAACTTTTAGCTGATCACAAACAAGGGGTTCAATAATTTTTGATAAGACACACACATTGGATATTGGTCTGTAGTTACAGTGGAATGAAAAAGTTTGGGCATCCCTGATCATTTTCAAGATTTTCCTTTATAAGTCATTGGTTGTTCGTCTTAGCAATTTCAGTTTAATATATCATATAGCAGACAAACATAGTGATATTTGAGAAGTGAAATGAAGTTTATAGGATTTACAGAAGGTGAGCAATAATTATTTAAACAAAAGTAGGCAGGTGCATAAATTTGGGCACCCCAACAGAAAAATTACATCAATATTTAGTTTGTTCTCACCATCCTTCGCCTCTGCTTATCTGTGATTTTTCTTGGCCTGCCACTCCGAGCCTTAACTAGAACTGTGCCTGTGGTCTTCCATTTCCTCACTATGTTTCTCACAGTGGAAACTGACATCTGAAATCTCTGAGCTAGCTTTTTGTATCCTTCCCTTAAACCATGATGTTTAGGTCATTTGACATTTGACAGTTGTTTTGAGGCTCCCATGTTGCCACTCTTCAGAGAACATGCAAAGGGAGCAACTTGCAACCGGCCACATTGAATACCCTTTCTCATGACTGGCTTCACCTGTGTATGTAAGTCAAGGGTCAATGACCTTACCAAACAAATTTTGTGTTCCAATAATTAGTGCTAAAGGTATTCAAATCAATAAAACAACAAGGGTGCCCAAATTTATGCACCTGCCTACTTTTGTTTAAATAATTACTGCTCACTTTCTGTAAATCCTATAAACTTCATTTCACTTCTCAAATATCACTATGTTTGTCTACTATATGATATATTAAACTGAAATTGCTGTCATGAACAACCAATGACTTATAAGGGAAAATCTTGAAAATGATCAGGGGTGGCCAAACTTTTTCATACCACTGTAGTTAAAACCGCTGGGTCACCTCCCTTTAGTCAAGGAGTAACAAAAGCCGATTTCCAAATGGCTGGAATTTCGCCACTTTGGGTGGAGGGATTGAAGAGGACTGTAAGGGGCTGTGCTCCAAAATCTGCTGCTATTTGCAGAAAATAAGATTCTATCATATCTGGACCAGAGGGTTTTTCTATGATCTAAAGTTTTGAGTGCTTTATGCACTTGCTGCACGGTAAAAGGAATAAAATTGGAAGGGATTCCCAGAAAACAATTGAGGATCTGTGCAGGAGTTTACAGAAGCTGCACCTTTTTGATCAAACAAAGATCCGCACAAGATAAAATGTTTGTTAAAGCAATTTAATATTTCAACTTTTGCATGGACCGGGACCGAGTCCTTCAGAACAAATTTTGGAAGGTCTGTGCAGACTTAATTACTGATAAAGACTTTATCACCTTCCAAAATTTGTATGGATTATTGAGATTGTCAGTTGTGACGGATAAGTAATATTCCGATTTGGCCTTTTTGGTAAGAGAAGTGCATTTATTTCTTAGTTGGCTGAAAACAATCCACTCAGCTGCAGCATCACTTCTCCTAGCTTTGGCCCATGCCAAGTTGCGCTGATGGATCATGTCTGACAACTCTGGAGAAAACCAGGGATTTTCATGTCCTTTCACTCTAAATTTCCTGATCGGAGCATGCTTGTTCACAATACTCATAAAAGTTTCCTTCAAGAAAGTCCAAGCAAGCTCGACATCCAGGAGCTTGTTCACTGAATTGTTTAAAGTTTCTCTTGTGGCAGTGGTGGACTGTCAGGGCCTGCAAGGCCTTCTCTGCTGGCCTAAAGAATATCTGAATCACAAATTCAGTTAATAATATTTTCTCCATGAATACTTATGAAATAATTCCAACTGGTCTGTTCACTTCCTTTCATAGCTTTTCTCCTGGTTGTGCCGCTTCCAGACATGCATTTTCATATAAAAGCATTTAACCAATCACATTTCAGCCATCATCTGTTGCCAGGCAGGGTCAAAGTCAAAGGAGTCTGGCTGGGGGGGGCTGCACAATCAATTCTAAAAGCCCTTTACGGATCTTTCGCCATCCTGTCGGGACTTCACTCCCCCCTGGTGCTCGGGTTCCCCTGGCTGCAGATACACAATCCCCACATCGACTGGACAGCCGGTAAGATCCGGACCTGGAGCACATCATGTCATGTAACCTGTCTGACCTCTGCCCCAACCCCCGGTAGTCTCGCAGCCCCAGAGCAACCATCAACCCCAGACCTATCCTGCGTCCCTCTCGATTATCATGACCTTGCCCCGGTCTTCGACAAAGACCAAGCCCTGACCCTCCCCCCTCACCGGCCTTATGACTGCGCCATAGACCTACATCAGGACGCAGTTCTACCCAGAGGTGGACTATACAACCTGTCAAAACCAGAGAGGACCGCCATGGAAGAGTATATTAGAGATTCCCTGGCGGCGGGGTTGATCCGACCATCCTCCTCCCCGGCCGTGGCGGGGTTCTTTGTGGGGAAGAAGGATGGGGGCCTCAGACCCTGCGTGGACTACCGGGGTCTGAACAGGATCACCATCCGGAACAGGTACCCACTTCCTCTTATTGATTCGGCCTTTACCCCCCTCCATGGGGCCCAGATCTTCACTAAATTGGATCTAAGAAACACGTATCATTTAGAGATCGGTATGGACCCCTCCAAGATAGCGGCGAAGGACTGGCCGGAGCCCGAGGACCGCAAGCAGCTGCAGCGGTTCCTGGGCTTCGCCAATTTCTACCACCGCTTCATTCAGAACTACAGCCAAATTGCCGCAAGACTCGCTTCTCATGGACCCAGGACGCCCGCAACGCATTCCTGACCCTCAAGACTCAGTTCCCCACCACTCCAATCCTCACTCAACTCGACGCCTCACTTCAGTTTATCGTGGAGGTCGACGCCTCGGATACCGGTGTGGGGGCGGTGTTGTCTCAGCACTCCGGCGGGGACAGCAAGCTCCATCCCTGTGCCTTTTTTTCAAAAAAGCTGTCGCCGGCCGAGCGGAACTATGACGTGGGAAACAGGGAGCTGCTGGCCGTCAAGCTGGCGCTGGAGGAGTGGAGACACTGGCTGGAGGGGGCGGAGATGCCGTTCCTGGTCTGGACCGACCACCCGAACCTGGAGTACCTGCGGACCGCCAAAAGATTGAACCCCAGACAGACCAGGTGGGCACTCTTTTTTGATCGCTTCAATTTTTCCTTGTCATACCGACCGGGTGATCGAAATATTAAGCCTGTTGCCTTGTCCCGTGTCCACTCTAAAGAGGAGGGTTCTGAGTCACCCGAGCCCATCCTGTCTCCGTGCCACCTGGCCGGCCTGGTCTGGGATGTAGAAGCCGCGGTCCGACAGGCTCTAAGGACCCAGGTATTTCCGGAGGCCGGACCCCCGGGGACGACGTTCGTCCCGGAGACAGCCCGGGCCGACGTCCTCCGGTGGGCCCACTCCAGCCAGCTATCGTGCCACCCAGGGAGGTATAGAACTCTGAGGGTGGCGCAGCGGAGATTCTGGTGGCCCTCCATGTCCCGTGACTGCTGCCGGTATGTTTCAGCCTGCTCCGTCTGTGCCCAGAACAAGTCCTCCACCCAACCTACCTCAGGGTGGTGACTGCCCCTCCCGATTCCCCGGCGACCTTGGTCCCACATTGCTTTAGATTTTGTTACTGGTTTACCGCCCTCTAAGGGACACACAGTTATCCTGTCCATTATTGATCGTTTTTCTAAATTCGCGCACCTCATTCCACTTCCCAAACTTCCCTCCGCACTAGACACGGCTAAATTATTAGTCTCTCACGTTTTCGCGCTCATGGTATCCCTGTAGACATTGTTTCCGATAGAGGTCCTCAGTTCACGTCCCGCGTTTGGAAGGCTTTTTGTTTAGCAATTGGGGCCAAGGTCAGCCTGTCATCCGGATTCCACCCCCAAAGTAACGGCCTTCCCGGCGAACTCAGACACAGGCTAACCGCCGCCGATCCGAGGCGCCGATCTACACCCCGGTCACAAGGTTTGGCTCTCAACCCGGGACCTTCCTCTGAAGGCATCCCCCAAAAAACTTTCCCCGCGATTCATTGGCCCATTCGAAATCACCGCAATTATTTATCCGTCTCTGACTCCCGCCTTCACTAAAGATCCACCCCACTTTTCCCAGGACAAGCCGGTCCGCGAAGATCTGCTGGCCCCTCCCGTTCCCAATCCCCCTCCTCTCCGTTTTCTGGATGGTGATCCCGTTTACACAGTCTCCAGCCTCCTGGACGTTCGCCGCTGAGGTCGGGGGCTGCAATATCTGGCGGACTGGGGGGGCTATGGCCCGGAGGAGAGGTCCTGGGTTCCGGCTCGGCGGATTCTGGACCCCTCACTAATCCGGCAGTTCCACCGCGACCACCCAGGCCGGCTCCACGGGGCGCCGAGAGGCACCCGTTGAGGGGGGGGGTACTGTCAGGACCTCCTCTCGGCAGCCGAGAGGAGACACTTAACCCCAATTAATAATCAGCGCCAGCTGCCGCTCATCAAGATCTCTTTAAAGAGCAGGGGCTCCACCCGACCTTGTCAGACCACCGTGTTGACTCTTGGACCCGACCCTGCAAAATCCCGATTACCGATCAAAAATAAAGAGACTCTATCAAACTCCAGTTCTGGTGGTGTGGTTCCCTGTCCGAGTCCTTCCGAGCCGTGACATTTATCTGGAGGAACAGACCACACCATCTAAAAAAATCAGATATGGTAAAAGAAACAAGTGAAAGAGGGCTGAAAGTGATGGTTGGACTGCCTGAATGGGACTTTGAAGGTGAACTGGTTTAAATCCTGGATCAAACATCATTCTTTCTGGTATTGTACTCCAAACTACTTATTCAACAAAGTCGGCGGCCTGAGTCTTCTGCTTATCTCTGACTTGGATATCAACAAGATTCCTGTCAAATTTTTAGAGTTTCATTAACAAATATTATTGTACTGGAAAATACGTACACAATTTCTCACCACACAGTACAATAATTTGGAACAATAGATATGTACTGCATGGCAACAAATCTCTGTTTTACAAGGAATGCTTTGAGAGATGTATATGGTCAATAATTGACTTGATGGATGACAATGGCAGTCCTCTAGACTATGAACAGTTCTGTACTACACACAGATTTAAGCCTCCCATATTAGAGTTCATAAAGTTACGAAACGCACTGCCTCGACAATTTGTATTCCTGACCAAAAATATAATGACGCACCAAACCGTACAACCACAGTTACCCCAACTATCACTCCAGGGAATCTCAATTCTGGACAGAAAGTGCACCAACTCCTTTATTAGGAAATGTTTGACAGGAAACTTATTCCCTGGACGTCAAAACAAAAATAATATTTGAAATAAATTTGATAAGGAATCGATTGCCACGCTGCGAACTATGTATCTGACTCTACTCATACCCCCCAAGGCAAAAGAGACCCACTTCAAAATTATGAATGACATCTACCCATCTAAGGAATTATTGAGGGTACGCTTTAATTTTGAAGATAAATATTTGTACATTTTGTGAAGACAACATTGAAACCACCGACTATATATTTTTCTCATGTGAAAAAGTACAGGGCTTTTGGGCTAAACTCAAAAATGGGTTAAAGATAATTTCCATCGTCACCAGTTTCCTTCTGAAGAGATGATATAACATTTGGTTTACTTTTAAGCAACATAACAGATGAACTCTGTGTCAATGTTATTTTAGGCCTGGCCAAGTTCTTCATTCACAAAAACAGAATGCAAAAAAGTTCCCCAAATTTTAATTTCTTCGGAAACAATTTTGAATTATAAAAAAAAAATCCTTAAAACTTATGGAAAAATCCAAAAACCAAAAAACATTCAGTTTGATGTCTGAGATTCCTTGTGAACCGCAACTTAATGACATGTTATATTCCCCTTACAATTTTTTTTTTCGTTTAGAATTTCATTTGTCTGTCTATTTAATTATTTCCTTTTAATATCTTTTTTTGTCTAGGATTATAAATTTCTCACAAACCGTTAACACTATTAACTTCTGATTACATACAGAACGAATGTCCTTATGTCCTTTGCTTCCTCATCCTTGGTTGTTTCATGGACATTCAGTTCTACCTTGCCATGTTTATTTGTACATTTGTATATTTGTGTGTACTATTTATGTTCAATTAGAAAAAAAAAAAAAAGAAAGAAAGAGAGGCTGAGAAAATCTCCATGTCTCTCTCTCTCTCCCCCCTTAATGCCCCCCTCTTCTTCCTCACGCCGGCCAACGCGACGCGATTCTCGCCGTTGTTGTGGAAGTAGGGTAAAGGATTCCCCGCGTCGGTGCGAGCGATGCGTTTCAAGGCGTATTGCATGTGTGTGTGTGGAGCGGGGGGGGGTCTACAGGACTCCGCAGACCGGCAAAGGTGCACCTTCTCCGGACATCGATCCCGAAACGTCGGCGTGGAGCTCCCGGAGCTGCCGGCGAGTACATGTGAATGAATGGAGGAGCTAATGTGTGTGTGGTGGGGGAGTGGAGTTAAGAGTGGAGTTAAGGTGTGTGTGCGTGTGCGTGTGTGTGTGTGTGTGTGTGTGTGTGTGTGTGTGTGTGTGTGTGTGTGTTTGTTTCGCGACAAAAGAGAATTGGACATTATGACACAACTTCATACCTATTGTAACAAACCTAGCGTGAATGAGGGTGAAAGA
The DNA here is from genome assembly GCF_037954325.1 of Fistularia commersonii. NCBI lineage: Eukaryota > Metazoa > Chordata > Actinopteri > Syngnathiformes > Fistulariidae > Fistularia > Fistularia commersonii. The sequence goes on from NC_141287.1 coordinate 514,380, forward strand.
CAAAAAATAATTCAATTACAATCGAGTCTGGACAACATATATACTCATAGATCCCGTGGTGCATTTGTTAGATCCAGAGCAAAATGAATCGAAGAAGCAGAGAAAAACTCGGCATATTTTTGTGGCTTGGAAAGAAGAGGACAAGAGAAAAATAGCCTCAGTTCTCTTCTAATTAACAACAAGGAAATTACAGATGAGGCTATAATGTCCTCAGAAATCTTTAAATTCTATAGCCACCTATACACTTCGAAATGGTCAAAAAGCGATTGTGACTCCTTTCTAACAGATATTGCTCAATATATCCCAAAAATAAACAACTACAAGCAAACCTGTGATAAGCATTTGCCTATTGCTGGACTCGACACTGCAGTGGGCCGACTATCTCCCAACAAAGCTCCGGGTTCAGATGGTCTCACAGGAGACTTCGACAGACACTTCTGGGAGGATATAAGGGAACTCCTCTATCATGTTTTCCTGGAAATCTTTGAAACTTGGTCGCTTCCGACAACAATGAGACATGGGGTTATCATTTCCATCCCCAAGCCCGGTAAAGACCCTCGTCTTATTGAAAACAGAAGACCCATCACTCTCAGAAATTCGGATTATAAACTGTTTACCTACATCTTAGTTTCCCGTCTCCAATCAGGAATCTCAGACATTATTGCAGAGACACGATCGGGCTTTCTGAAGGACGATCAATCCACAATAATATAAGGCTTGTCATGGACATCATAGAATACAGAGACCTCATAGAAGATAATGGCTTCATATTCTTCTTGGACTTTTATACAACCTTTGACTCGGTCGAACATCCATTTATCATAGCGATGCTCGAACATTTTGGATTTGGTTTAAAATTCAGGAATGTGATCCGTGGGCTCTATGAGAATATTCATAGCTGTGTCACCCTGCCAAGCGGCACCACTCCGAGCTTCCATGTTGATGTGGGAATCCCCCAAGGTTGCCCCATCTCACCCTATTTATTTACACTTGCTACCGAAATGCTAGCCGTTTATGTTAAAAATAGCAACGATATCCAAAAGTTAGACATGTTGGGGACAGAAATTGTTATTAGCCAGCTGGCAGATGACACAACCTTAGTTTTGAAAAATGAACATCAAGTCCCAATAAGCGTTGAAAAAATTAAAACATTCTCCAAGGCTTCAGGATTGTCGTTAAACTTAAAGAAATGCAAACTTCTTGCGCTGCATGACTCGCCACTAAAGGAAATCAGAAATGTTCTGATCAAATCAGAAATAAAATAATTGAGCATTTTCCTATCTAAGGACCAAAAGTTAAATCAATCTAGGAATATTGAATCTAAACTCAATCAAAGTAAAGCTAAATTGAATATATGGCTCCAAAGAGATTTACCAATATTAGGCCGGACATATTTGACTGAAATGGAATGTTTATCCAGATGTACATATCCAATGTATCCCAATGCTGCTCCAAATTCGTCCTCTTCTCCTTCCGGCCTTTCCCTTCAGGGGTCGCCACAGTGGGTCAACTTTCTCCATCTAACCCTATTCTCTGTATCCTCCGCTCTCATATCAACTACCTTCATATCCTCTCTTACTACGTCCATAAATCTTCTCTTTGGTCTTCCTTGAGACCTCCTGCCTGGCAGCTCCAAGTCCAGCATCCGTCTACCAATACATTGTCTATCCCTCCTCTGTACATGACCGAACCATCTCAGTCTGGCTTCTCTGACCTTCTCTCCAAAACATCTAACATATGCTGTTCCTCTGATAGCCTCATTCCTGATCCTATCCATCCTGGTCACTCCCAAGAGAACCTCAACATCCTCATCTCTGCAACCTCTAGTTCTGCCTGCTGTCTTTTGGTCATTGGAACAGTTTCTTGGCCATTCATCATCGCTAATCTCACCACTGTCTTGTACACCTTTCATTTTATTCTGGCTGATGTTCTTCTATCTCTTCGTACCCCTGACACTTTTCCCCACCCATTCCAACCTGCTTGGACCATCTCTTCACCTCTTTCCACACTCTCCGTTGCTCTGGACTGGTGATCCCAAGTACCTGAAATCCTCCAGCTTCTTGATCTCCACTCGGGTTCCTCTCATTCACACACATATATTCTGTATTGCTGCGACTAATTTTCATTCCTCTCCTTTCCAGAGCATACCTCCACCTCTCTCGATTTTCCTCTACCTGTTCTCTGCTCTCACTACAGATCACAATGTCATCCGCAAACATCATGGTCCATGGGGATTCCTGTCTAACCTCATCTGTCAGCCTGTCCATCACCACTGCGAACAAGAAGGGGCTCAGAGCTGATCCCTGATGGAGTCCCACCTCCACCTTGAACTTCTCTGTTACCCCTACAAGCAAACTTACGGCCAAAGAAAGGAGGGTTTCCAGATCCACAATATCCTTTTGAAATAATACATGGTAGACCATTCAGGTTACCGATGACACATCCAGACCTTGAGGAGGCTCACACAGAAGACTCCATAGTGGAATACATAGTACAAAAAAAAAAAAAAAAAACGTAGACAACGAGATGTAACAGACGCAAATGATCTGCCCGAAGCTCCTCAGCATCATGGACAACATCCATCACCCCCTGCATGGACACTGACGTCTTGTCAGAGCTCTTTCTGTTGTAGACTGATACCACATAGGAGCTCCACTGAACGCCACAGGAGGTCTTTCCTACCTGAGGCTATCAGACTTTTTAATTCCTCTTCCCTCAGCCGCAGGGAATCTTCAATCTTTGTAGTTACTGCTAACAGTTAGAATTCATATTTCATTATATTTCTTATTCTTCCTCCTTTCTACTATTATCTATTACTGTTATGTTTTTGTACTTGAAACTCTGTCACAGCAATTTCCTTCGGGATTAATAAAGTTGTTCTCATCTCATCTCATCATATAGTTATGGTTGACTCGCATGTTTGGTTTTGGCAAAAGTTTTACGCCGAATGCCCTTCCTGACGCAACCCTCTGCATTTATTGGAGAGACACGGGCCAGTGCCGCCCTGAGGCTGCATTATTCTCCGAAAATACAATGGTGTAGGAAAAATATTTGACACTTTCCTTTGTTCAAACGACTGGTGGAAAATGAAGATTGTGCATCTTTAAAATGTGGCTCCAAGTTTTCCTGCCTGTTAGTGAAGTGTTTGTGTGAGAGTCAGAGAACCGTGTCTTTACACTCAGAGGTTTTTGTACGACGGCTCAATGAGTTTGTGTCACTGTGGTGGACGTTCGGCGGTGGAACCAGACTGGATGTGGGAGGTGAGTGAAATCGTTGACTTTGTCGATGTTACTTTAGACTTTTTTTGAGTTTTCCCGTGAAAAAAGTTGGGTCTCCAGTGAGATCAGGTCTATTTGAGCTGAAGGAAAAAGTGGAAGGAGGCTTTCAGGTGGAAGAATGGGGATAGAAGCAGTCGGACGTACAAGAAGAGCCTGAATCCTGGCTGATATTAGACTCTGATCTTCAGGCCGGTAGGTTGAGTTTGTGCCGATAAAGTCCGAGAGTCATCTCACTCTCCAGTCGGAGAGGTTTGTCGGGCGCTTCCATCACTTTGTGTCGCTGTGGTGGACTTTTGGTGGAGGAACCAGACTGTCAAAGCCACACTGAAGCTGCTGAAGTGAAATGAGGTTCTCAAACGTGTGAAGTTGTGGCTGTTTTTCTGCAGAATTTCTGTGAAGACGCCGTCGCAGAGAGAGCAGATTAAGGCGGGTGTTTGAACATGTGCTGAACTGCTTTATCAGCTTGGATACTGATGGAAATGTTGTTGGAAAAGAAATCCAGTCTTTCATAGACGATTGAAATCCTCGTGAAGACGGACTGATGGTCGTCTCTGCATGTCGGATTTCTTTTCATGATTTTCACACTTTTGAGGGATTTGATAGAAGGTTGTGTCAAACTGTTTCTGCTATATCTGCCCGTTTGCAGACTTTCAGTCGACTTGCATGAGAGGCTTCTTGCAGGGAAGTGAAACACTGTGTGAGTGAGTGACTGGTGGAGCAGAACAACATCTGACAGGAACTCCTTAAGAGGAGATGGTCTCTAAAACAGGAAAGAGGTTTGATTGACAGCTGGAACAGAGTCAGACGTCAGATCATGATAGCATTTTTAAGCTTCAAGCACTTCCGGGTCGCAAGTATCACCCTCATCTCCTCGGCCGCGGAGTGCCGATGGAAAGTTGTCGAGGTCCCGCTCTAACCTGCCCGCCTTCTTCTAGGTGATGTTGTCCGTCCCACCCTGACGGTACTGCCCCCGTCCAGCGAGGAGCTGGAGGACGGCGACGCCACCGTCACCTGTCTGGCCGACAACGGCTTCCCCTCAGACTGGAGTCTGGCCTGGAAGGTGAACGGAGGAAGCAGCGGCAACTGGGAGCAGATCGAGAGCCGTGGGCCGCCGGGGAAGGACGGCCGCTATAGCTGGAGCAGCACCCTGAGGCTCTCTGCAGACCAGTGGACCAAGGTGGACTCTGTGACCTGTGAGGCCACCAAGAGCTCCCAGACTCCACTCAGTGAGACACTGACCACAGCCCAGTGTCTCCAGTCCTGACCCCTCTCTCTGCTCGGACCTCCACACCTATTTCTCTTGGCTACTCTTTGCCCTCCTCTGTCCCGTCACATGTTGATTTCCTTTGTTTCAAGACAATAAACACCTTCTCATCAAATCGATCCTTGTTGTTGTCTCTCACTTCGACTGTTTCTGGAATTTTTTGCAATGATTGACCAAAGACACAGGCAGAAGAGAGTCAAGAGTGGAGGTAGTAGTTGTTTGAGGTTCTTAGACAACAGAAGGTGACCAACTGGCAACTGGGTGAGTCTGAGGCTGCTGCCTTGATATTGGTCATGATTGCTGGCCATCAGGTAGAGGTGAGTGCAATCGGGTGAGGACAGGTGTGCAGCTTGAGCGAGAAGACAAAGAGCACATGGAAAGTACAGTGTCGTCATGGACCAAAGGTGTGTACAAGTCAAAATGTTTCTTTTGTGTCTTTTCGTTTCTCCTCAGTCACAGTGACTCTGAAGATAATTTGTACATTTCAGCAGATACTTTGGTCACAGGGTTTAGGACAAGGGTGCCCATTACGTCGATCGCAAAGGCATTGCGGGTCGATGGCATGGCATTGAAAAAAAAAGTTGGCGCCGGCCTGTCATGGGTTCTCACAATGACATCTGACCTGACCTTTCTCTGACTCACGCTTCACTGCACATGCGCATACAATTATGCTAAGTGCAGCAAAACTCTAACAAGTTAGCGAGTAAGAATGGGGATTAAATGTGTGGAAAAGCTGGACCAAGTAAAACGCCGAAGACCTACCACTACCATACATGGTGGGAGGACTTCTTTTTCACAATGTCATTTTCGAAGTGTGTTTGCCTCATCTGTCAGTCTACAATTGCTGTACCGAAGAAGGGAAATGTGGAGCGCCACTTTCGGACTGTTCATAAAAACTATGACACCGAGTTCCCTCCGAAAAGCGAGCTGAGAAGGAGAAAGTTGAAGGAACTAAAATCACAGCTCATTTATCACACAGCTAAGGGCAAAGCATCGTTCCGGGTGAGTCACTTCATCGTTAAAAACAAGAAATCCTTCCAGGACGGAGAGATGGTAAAAGAAGCATTTGTTGAAGCGGCCGACTCGTTGTTCGGAGACTTTAAAAACAAACCAGAAATACTAGCTTTGATCAAAGCTCTCCGGCTATCAAGAAGTCCAGTAACCCGGCGCAGTGAAGGCATGGCTGAGGATTTGACCCAGCAACTTTGGAAGGACATCGCAGATCGTGAGTGTTTCTCACTGCAGATGGACGAGTCTACGGACGTGAGTGACACAGCACAATTGTGCATTTTTATTCGGACGGTGTTTACTGACATGACTGCAAAAGAGGAGCTGTTAACAGTACTGCCCATGAAAGAAGACACGCCAGGAGAGGACATATTTCAGTCTTTCAAAACCTTTATGGAGAAAACCCAGCTCCCAGTCTGCAAATTGGTGTCCATCACCACGGATGGCGCACCCGCCATGGTTGGCTGCTAGAATGGATTTATCGGCAAGTGCAGGGAGGATGATGATTTTCCGGACTTCCTCGATCACCACTGTATTATACACCGACAAGCATTATAACATGAAAGAGATAATGGATGTGGTAACAAAGATGGCCTGTTCTATTCTATCTATAGAGCTGCAAGGAAAGGACAAAACTGTGATCAATATGATCAGCTCAGTTAATGCTTTCAAACGCAAAATGCAACATCTCTCCTCGAAGCTCCACCGCCATGATTCGGCAAACTTCCAGAACTTCCAGAGCTGGAGACACAAGAGCAGTCATGTGAGCAGCTTGACAGTGCACGCTACATGAAGCAAATTGAAAGTTGTCCGTCAGAGTTCAACAGACGCTTTCAAGACTTTGCTGCACTCGAGCCTGTTGCTACATTCATGTGCTACCCTTTCCAGGAAGATGCTGAGGTTGTTTCACTGGCATCAAAAGTTGCAACCCTGTTTGCCCTGAACTCTTCTGGAGTGGAGGATGAGATTCTGACACTTCAAGTCGACATTCAGCTGAAGGCCAGAGCTCATGGACAATTCTGGAACCTACTCACAGAGAACAAGTACCCCAACATCAGAAAATGTGCTACCTTCTTGACTGCATTATTTGGCTCCACTTATTTATGTGAGTCAGCTTTTTCCCATATGAAGATCATGAAGTCAAAGTACCGTTCCACAATGACTGATAAGCATCTGGAAGTCTGCTTGAGGCTGGCTATCAGCAGTTACTGTCCGGACTATGCAACCCTGGCTAATTCCATTCAGTGCAAGTCATCTGAGTAAGGTAATGACAAAAAACATGTACAGAGTTGTATTGTGTAATATAGGTTGATGCAGTAATGCAAGGCATATAGTGTACATATAAACAATGATTCTCAATATATTTAGAAATAATGTGTTTTGCATTTTGAGTGGGCGGTAGATCATTTTGACTCGGTCATGTCATAAGTAGCTGTCAGGTTGAAAAAGTGTGGGCACCCCTGGTTTAGGAGGCCAGTGTCACATTTGCTCAACCAGCAGAGAGGTGTCCTAAAAGGATCCATGTCAGGACCACTATCTGCCACCTTTTGTCACCAGTAGAATAAATGGTGTTCAGTCACCTCAGTAAAGAGGAACCCTTTGGACAGATCTGCGTCATAGGACACCAGTGCCGGATGACTTTCGATGGCCTTTCTGCTCCACCTGCTTTAAGGGTCTTCTCATAAACATCTTCCAGCTATCTCTTCTTCTGATGACACACTGCTTGACCAGAGAGTATTCTGAAGATCACTGTGTTTCTGATAGTACATCCAGCAGCAAGGGTTTGTAACTCTCTCGCTCTTATCCACCTTCAGGCCTGGTTCTCCACCTCTTTCTGCTCAATAGCCTCCATCTTCTCTAAAGAGTATCAACGAAAGACATTGAGCGTCTTTATTGGACATTTGTTGATGGGAGCTCTCTGATGTTGGATTGCTGACAAAAGGATATTTGTGGATGAATGTAATGAAATCATTTCATGAGGGAGTCTTGTTTTACAAAGAATGACAGATGTCACACAACTTGTGGTGAGCAGAGACCCGACACTGGTCCTCAGTGAAGTGTGTCAGTCTCTGCAGCAGCAGACACTTCACTTTCACTTCAGTCTGACTGAGGGGGTTTTTGTACGACGCTTTTTCACTGTGTGAACGTCCACTGACTGTTGATGTTATGTTCACTCTGACAGTAATAAACTGCTGCATCTTCAGACTGGACTCCTCTGATGGTCAGAGTGAAGTCAGAGTTTGATCCACTGCCTGAAAAACGATCTGGAATTCCTGATTCTCGACGTGTAGCAAGGTAAATGAGGAGTTTGGGAACTTGTCCTTCTTTCTGTTGGTACCAGGCTAATCTCGGTCCATGGTTATCAGAGAACACATTCTGACTGGTCCTACAGGAGATTGAGACGGGGTCTCCTGGAGCAGAGCTCTTTGCTGCAGGCTGAGTCAGTGTGACCTGACCTCTGGACTCTGAGGATACAGACACACAAAGTGAAAGAGACTCCACGGCTTTGCGGGCTTCATCTCACACATAGTGATGTTGAGAGAGGAGAGGAGGTGGACTCTCTGGACTTTACCTGTGAAGCAGCAGCAGAGGAGAGTCCAGATGAGGACGGAGACCCGCGTCATGTTTGTGATGAGGAGGATTTGTGATGAAGGACGGCTGTCAGTCATCCAGGGTCCAAGTGTCAGGACTATAAAGAGTCCCAGAGCACTGGAGCATGGAGCTGCTGATGCAAAGTGTCTCTATGGAAATCAACGCCTGACTCCAGCCAGCACTTTCAGGGAGGTCTCATCCATGCAGATGGTTGTTTTTTCACCGTTTCTTGATCAAATCTCAACCAGAATATGAAGGGTCATTTTTTTTTTATTTGAACATTTATTAGAACAGGTTCCTTAACAGAGTCACACACATTCTTACAAAACCTCATCACAAGATACACATTTACTATATTCTTTATAGGTCACTTATTTCCTCACTAGTGTGCGAAAAAAAACAAAATAATAATAAAAAAAAAAAACATCTAGCTCAGTCAAATACAGAAAATATCTTCAACTCTCCAAATATTTTTTAATGGCTGCCCATTTGTCAAGATATAGGTCTGTCTGAAGTCGTAAGTTTGCTGTTATGCGTTCCATGCAGTTTACCTCCTTAAGCCTCTGACGCCACTGGTCCAGGGTAGGTGGGTGGGGTTTGAGCCAGTTTACTGTGATCATTTTATGTGCAATTAATAGAAGAACTCTAAGCGAAAACACCTGTTTTTTCCTTAAATCGCTTGTTGATGCTGTATCATAATAAATTGCTGTGGATCAATTGGTCTGTTTAATTTTAAAACCTCACTTATTTGTTTTTTTACCTCTTCCCAGAATTTCATCAGTTTAGGGCAGTCCCAAAAGATGTGGTAAAAGTCCCCCGAAATGCCAGAGCCCCTCCAACACAGGGGAGAACAGTTATTATCATAAGAAGCTATTATCAAGGGAGTTTTAAAATACCTTATTCTTAACTTCCAGCTGAACTCCCTCCATGTTGGGCTGCTTAAACATTTTTGCCAGGGCAACCAAGAACTCTCCCATTCTCCATCAGCAACCACGGCATGAGATTCCAGTTCCCACTTAGCTTTCACATCCAGTGTGTCCACTAAAGTGTCCATACGCATCCTGCCATATATATCTGATATTGTATTTTTAATGTTCATTTTGTTCTCAACTATCTCAATCCAATATTGTTCAAAATTAGTTGAAGATTCTTTAATATTGTCCCATTCTTTGTGTGTCATCAAATAATGTTGAATTTGAAAATATCTAAATAAATCCTTAGAGTCAATGTTGTATTTTGCCTGAAGTTGTGAAAAAGCCCTCAGAGTTCTTCCTTCAAATAACTGATTTATTGTGATTAAACCTTTCCCTGCCCATCTAATGAAACCACCGTCCATCTTTGCTGGCAGAAAGTCACCTGCTGCTGTTATTTTTGCTGCCCTCGATAGAGATAGAGGTAGATTCAGGAATCGTCTTGTCTTTTCCCAAACCTTAAGTGTATGGTTGACATATTCATTTTGTATCTTAAGTCAATGTCTTGGTTTTGAATTTAGAAAGGGAAGAGTTGAAAGCGACACATTTTTAACTGAACCTTGCTCTATATGCACCCATCTTGTGTCCATATCTAGTTTTATCCATGAGACCAATTTTCCAAGTTGTGCTGCCAGGTAGTAACTTCAGAAGTGAGGCAAGGCCAATCCGCCCTTATCTCTGGGTGCACAGAGTATTTTCAGTCTCACTCTAGGCCTCTTGTTCTGCCATATATATTTGGAAATGAACTTATCCAGTGATGTAAAGGTAGATACAGGAACAGTGATAGGCAGAGCATTGAACAGAAACAGCATTCTAGGTAGGACATTCATCCTGATACTTTCTATCCTCCCAACTAAGGACAAAGGAAACACCTCCCATCTTTCCATGTCATTCTTGATCTGAGAAATTAGTTTACCATAATTTGCCTTATATAGCTGACTTGTGTCGTGTGTGAGAATGATTCCCAGGTATCTAAAGCCCCCTTTTGACCACTTGAATTTCACCTCTCCATCCAAGCATGTTGGCCAGCATCCCGTTATCATCATTGCTTCTGATTTCCCCTCATTCACCTTGTACCCTGACACCTCCCCATAGTCCCTCAGGCATTGCATAAGGGCCGATATAGATGACTGAGGGTTTCTTATAAACAAAAGAACGTCATCCGCGAACAACGAAATTTTGTGCATCTCCTTCATCTACTATTCCCTCGATCTGATCGTTTGTCCATATCAAAATTTCAATTCAGCAAGCGGTTCGATACACAATAACAAAATAGGCGAGATTGGGTTCCCCTGCCTAACTCCTTGTTTAAGATGGAAAAAATTGGGAGCAGCACCCATTCACTCTGACCCTTGATATTGGGTCTTTATTCAGTGTTTGAATCCATTTTATAAATGTCAAATTAAATCCCATTTGTTCCATAGTAAATTTCAGATACATCCAGTCCATCCTGTCGAACGCCTTCTCAGCATCTAGACTGAGAAGCATTGATGGGTGAACTGAATGTCTTGCCACTGGTTGTACATTTAATGTTCTTCTAATATTATTTGCTCCTTGTTGACCGGGTATGAAACTGGTCTGGGTTAATCAATTTACCTAAGTACTTCTGCATTCTATTTGCTAATATGGCACTAATAATCTTTACGTCATTCCCCAACAAACTGATCGGCCTATAGGCACCACAATCTAATGGATCTTTCCCCTCTTTGTGTATAACCGTTATTACTGCCTCAGACCAGCTCTTAGGTGGGTCATTTTCCTGTAAGGCATAATTAAAGATCTGGCAAAGTTTTGGCACGAGCTCCTCTGCAAAGGCCTTATAAAATTCACCTGGTAGACCGTCTGTGCCAGGGGATTTGTTGTTTTTTAATGACTTAATAACGTCTTGTATCTCGTTTTCTTGGATAGGAGCTATTAATCGTCCACCTCAGATGCAGAGAGTTTTATTAAATTAAGATTTTTGAATATATCTTCTAATTTCCTTTTGTCTTGAGTTTCTCCTGATGTATCATAAAGATTTTTATAGTAAGTCTGGAATGCCTCAGCTATCTCCTCTGGGTGGGAGACCTCGGTCAGAGAGGAGGGGTGTTTTATCTCAGGGACAATACGGCTTGATTGTTGTTTCCTCAGTTGAAAGGCAAGTAGCCGGCTCGCCCGATTTCCCTTTTCATAGCACCTTTGGCTTGTGTATCGAAGTGCTCCCTCTGCTTTTCGAGTGAGAAGTTCATCCAAGGAGGTTTTACTTTCTTGTATTTGTTTAAAGACATTTTTGTCCCTTGTCATTTTGTGTTCACATACTAGTCTTTTTATGTCGCTTTCCAGCTGTTTTTCCTTTTCCATTCTCTGTCTGTTTAATCTAACTGCAATTTCAATACATTTCCCTCTCAGCACCACCTTTGCCCCCTCCCAAAGAGTCGAGGGGGATACTGATCCATTATCATTAATTTTGAAGTACTCATCAATTGTTTTTTTTTTTTTATGTTTTCCTTTATATTTGAATCTGTCAACAATGAAATATTTAGTCTCCAGTATTTGAAGTGCCAACCAAAGCCTAAATTTAATTTCATATATACAGGACCATGATCAGATAGGGTACCAGGTTCAATAACACATTATCTGACTTTATATAAGCTTTGTTTTGAAATGCAAATCAAATCAATTCTTGAATATGACCCATGTACCATGGACAGAAAGGTGAAATCTCTCGTGGTTGGGTTCTTAGCCCTCCAAACATCTACAAGTCCTAATTCTTACAACATATGTTTTGCTGCCCTGGATTTCCTGCTAATGGGCCCATAATCAGAAGGAGTTTTATCCAATTTTACATTTAAAACACAATTGAAATCTCCTCCTAAAATGATAGTACCTCTGGCTTCTCTTGCCATTACAGTTGCCAACTCTTTAAAGATAGATAGATAGGGCATAGATATTCATGATAGTTAGCTCTACTGTTCCCATAATAAGTATATATCTCCCCGCTTTATCCTTCACTTCTCTCTGAATTGCAAAACTAATTGAATGACTAATTAAAGTTGCGACTCCTCACTTTCTGCTGTTTGAACAAAAAGCATAGAATACCTGTGCAACCCAGTCTCTCCTCAATATCTTATGTTCTACCTCATTTAAATGAGTTTCCTGTAGTAACGCTATTGAGCAATTAAATTTCTTCAACTGAGTCAGCATTTTCTTTCTTTTTATAGGATTATTTAATCCTTTGACATTATAACTGACAATCCCTACCTCTGACATAAATCGGCATTTCTTATTTTCATTTTACTCTCCCCAGATTCACCTTTGCATAAAGTAACTATCCTTGCCCTAATAATATCAAAAATCACTTGTGCCGACCTAACCGACATGTCAAGGAAATAAGAACTCTTAAAACACAGAACAGAAAAAATAAAATAAGCATATGTGACTTCCAATAGTCCAGCTGAGTACAGAGATCTGTCCAGCTCCTGTTGTAATGCAGGCAGAGGGTTGTGATTTAAGATTCCCTCTGGGCAAAGTGCACTAAGTGCTGTCCAAACCACAGACCAAAGAAAAAAACAAAATCTTTGGTGAGGCGGTGATCCCAACACGGGTCTCATCGTAAAAAAATATTAATTGAAAATAATAGCAGAGTTAACTCTCCTCTCAATAACTTTACAATATGATTCACTTAACTTCGGCATATTTGGCCGTTTAAACTATGAACAGTAATACACATAGAACTTTAAGATTGACAGGAATAACGTTATCTAATTATTTTAACATTACCCGGGCACAGAACTCCTCATCATTTTAGTCCAGCAAAACAGCCGCAGGTCTGCGGCGGACAGTGATGTGTCCTTTCTTTCTCTCTTCCCACCATCCTGTCTTTTCCATGTATCTTTTGAGAGTTCCCATTCCAGTCTCTCTCTCTCACTAACCTGCAACTCGATGCCCGGCTTCTTCAACGTTGGCACAGCATCCACCAGCGTAGGAAATATTTTCACTCCCGACTCCAAGTTGATTCTCAGCTGCGCCGGATAGCGGCACATTGCCCGGATCTCCTTCTCCTTCAGCTGCTTGATCACTCCTCGGACCCGCGTTCTCTTCCTCTGTATTTCCGGAGAGTAATCCTGGTCGAAGTAAATCACTCCTTTTTGGAACTTCACTCGTTTTTGGGCCCATGCTTGTCGCAGCACTGCTTCCTTTACTGTATAATCCAGAAACCTCACGATAATGGAGCGCGGAGGCGCTGAACTCGCAGGCTTTAGCCCCAGTGATCTGTGTGCCCTCTCCATTTTTATGTTTAGCTCGGGCGGGAGTTGTAGCGCCGTCTCAATTAAGTTCCTCACAAAACCAATCATGTCACCTTTTTCACTTTCCTCTGGGACTTGATAAATTCTCAGATTGTTGCGGCGCATCTGGTTCTGTAAATCGTTGCACATGTTCGTCAGGGCCGCCTCCCGTTTCAACAGGTGCCTCAGCATCCTCTCATGGCGCTGGCCTGTGTCCTCCACCTGGCCTACCCTGGTCTCCACTTCCTCAGTTCTCCGCTCTAGCTTCTCCATCCTTTGAGTCAAGTCCGTGACCAACACCTCCAGTCTAGTTAATTGTTCCTTAGTGTCTGCAAATGCTTGCTTATTTTCTTTCCTCAACTCTTTCAACTCGCGAAGAATGTTTTCCATGTTCTGTTCAACCGTTTTTCCGCCCACCTGGCTTGGGGAAGATGGTGGCCGATTTTTTCCTTTCGCTTCTTTTTGTTGTTTTCCTGCGTTCCGTGTGTCTCTGACCGTGCTCATCCTAATCTGCAATGCTTCAGACTCACTCTTCCACCATTAAATTGTCAAGTATTTTTTCATAAACAGCCGATAACTACCACTTTTCGGGAGAGCTCAACTCTATGCGTGTGTCTCAGTTCATTGCGTCACCGGAAGTCCCAAACATGCCGATTATAGGCAACTAAATGACCATCAGTGGCCGCTGGACTTGGCATTTTGAACCAATCTGACCAACATGCTGAATGACCTTAATCTAGAGCTGCAAGGAAAGGACAAAACTGCGATCAATATGATCAGCTCAGTTAATGCTTTCAAACGCAAAATGCAACATCTCTCCTCGAAGCTCCACCGCCATGATTCGGCAAACTTCCAGAACTTCCAGAACCAACTTCCAGAGCTGGAGTCACAAGAGCAGTCATGTGCGCAGCTTGACAGTGCACGCTACATAAAGCAAATTGACAGTTGTCCGTCAGAGTTCGACAGACTCTTTCAAGACTTTGCTGTACTCGAGCCTGTTGCTACATTCATGTGCTACCCTTTCCAGGAAGATGCTGAGGTTGTTTCACTGGCATCAAAAGTTGCAACCCTGCTTGCCCTGAACTCTTCTGGAGTGGAGGATGAGATTCTGACACTTCAAGTCGACATTCACCTGAAGGCCAGAGCTCATGGACAATTCTGGAGCCTACTCACAGAGAACAAGTACCCCAACATCAGAAAATGTGCTACCTTCTTGACTGCATTATTTGGTTCCACTTATTTATGTGAGTCAGCTTTTTCCCACATGAAGATCATGAAGTCAAAGTACCGTTCCACAATGACTGGTGAGCATCTGGAAGTCTGCTTGAGGCTGGCTATCAGCAGTTACTGTCCGGACTATGCAACCCTGGCTAATTCCATTCAGTGTAAGACATCTGAGTAAGGTAATGACAAAAAAACATGTACAGAGTTGTATTGTGTAGTAAAGGTTGATGCAGTAATGCAAGGCATATAGTGTACGTATAAAAATGATTCTCAATATATTTAGATATAATGTGTTTTGCATTTTGAGTGGGCGGTAGATCATTTTGACTCGGTCATGTCATAAGTAGCTGTCAGGTTGAAAAAGTGTGGGCACCCCTGGTTTAGGAGGTCAGTGTCACATTTGCTCAACCAGCAGAGAGGTGTCCTAAAAGGATCCATGTCAGGACCTCTATCTGCCACCTCTTGTCGCCAGTACAATAAATGGTGTTCAGTCACCTCAGTAAAGAGGAACCCTTTGGGCAGATCTGCGTCATAGGACATCAGTGCCGGATGACTTTCGATGGCCTTTCTGCTCCACCTGCTTTAAGGGACTTCTCATAAACATCTTCCAGCTATCTCTTCTTCTGATGACACACTGCTTGACCAGAGAGTATTCTGAAGATCACTGTGTTTCTGATAGTTACAAACCCTTGCTGCTAGATGTACTCTCTCTTTCTTATCCTCCTTCAGGCCTGGTTCTCCACCTCTTTCTGCTCAATAGCCTCCATCTTTTCTAGGAGTATCAAAGAAAGACATTGAGCGTCTTTATTGGACTTTTGTTGATGGGAGCTCTCTGATGTTGGATTGCTGACAAAAGGACATTTGTGGATGAATGTAATGAAATCTCTTCATCAGGGAGTCTTGTTTTACAAAGAATGACAGATGTCACACAACTTGTAGTGAGCAGAGACCCGACACTGGTCCTCAGTGAAGTGTGTCAGTCTCTGCAGCAGCAGACACTTCACTTTCACTTCAGTCTGACTGAGGGGGTTTTTGTACGACGCTTTTTCACTGTGTGAACGTAGCCTGACTGTTGATGTAATGGAAACTCTGACAGTAATAAACTGCTGCATCTTCAGTCTGGACTCCTCTGATGGTCAGAGAGAAGTCAGAGTTTGATCCGCTGCCTGAAAAACGATCTGGAATTCCTGATGCTTGACTTGTAGCATAATAGATGAGGAGTTTAGGAGCTTGTCCTTCTTTCTGTTGGTACCAGGCTAGAAAGTTCCTGTTGCTATCAGAGTACACATTCTGACTGGTCCTACAGGAGATTGAGACGGGGTCTCCTGGAGCAGAGCTCTTTGCTGCAGGCTGAGTCACCGTGAACTGACCTCTGGACTCTGAGGATACAGACACACAAAGTGAAAGAGACTCCACGGCTTTGCGGGCTTCATCTCACACATAGTGATGTTGAGAGAGGAGAGGAGGTGGACTCTCTGGACTTTACCTGTGAAGCAGCAGCAGAGGAGAGTCCAGATGAGGACGGAGACCCACGTCATGTTTGTGATGAGGAGGATTTGTGATGAAGGACGGCTGTCAGTCATCCAGGGTCCAAGTGTCAGGACTATAAAGAGTCCCAGAGCACTGGAGCATGGAGCTGCTGATGCAAAGTGTCTCTATGGAAATCAACGCCTGACTCCAGCCAGCACTTTCAGGGAGGTCTCATCCATGCAGATGGTTGGTTTTTTCACCGTTTCTTGATCAAATCTCAACCAGAATGAAAATTGTCTTTTGATTCTCTTTTTGAATAGACACATAAGGTTTGGTTGTGCTTTTATTCTTCAGTCACAGACCTCAGAAGGTGGACACGACTTTGGCTCCTTAGTCCAGCTTGTTCAGGTGTACACCCAGGTATCTGCACTCCTCTACCATCTCCATGTCACCAACTATATGTCCACCGGTGCTGCTGGGACAATCAGCATCTCCGTCGTCTTACCAGCATCGATTTTCAGTGTAGCTGTTGTGTATTGGAACAAGGACTGGGACTAAGACATAAAAAGAGACTGAGGCCAGGATCAAGACCTCCACCCGAACTGTGACCAGACCCTTCAATACACACCCGTTGGTGTGTGTGTGTGTGTGTGTGTGTGTGTGTGTGTGTGTGTGTGTGTGTGTGTGTGTGTGTGTGTGTGTGTGTGTGTATTTTGTGTTTTGCATCTTAGCTCACACCTACATTATGTCTGTGTGTAATGTCAATGCACACCTATCACACACACACATAATGTACATACTGTATCTGTTTGTGTGTGTGTGTGTGTGTACTCTTGGATGTCAGTACACACGTACATATCTGTAGGTGAGTGTGTGTGTACTCTGTTGTATGTCAATCCATACCTGTGTGTGTGTGTGTGTCTGTGTGCATTTTGTGTGTTTGTGTGTGTACTGTGTGTTTTGCATCTTAAATACACATTATGTGGGTGTGTGTCGTGTCAATGTACACCTACATACACTATCTGTGTGTGTGTGTGTGTGTGTGTGTGTGTGTGTGTGTGTGTGTGTGTGTGTGTGTGTGTGTGTGTGTGTGTGCTCTGTTGCATGACAATCCATACCTACATGTATGTGTGTGTGTGCACTCTGTTGCATGTCATCATCCCCCACATATGTGTGTGTGTTTGTGTGTGTATTTTGTGTTTTGCATCTTAAGTCACACCTGTGCTTTATGTGTGTGTGTGTGTTGTCAATGCACACCTACGTGTGTGTGTGTGCATGTGTGTGTGTGTGTGTGTGTGTATGGATTGAGTGTAAAAGATGAATTGATTTTGATTGATTTGTTGTTTTCAGTGTCTTAATCAGCATGTTTGCAGTGTGTTTTCAGTTAGAAGCACACACACATAGGTATGGATGGACATGAAATAAAAGGTGGACACACACATTCATATATAGGTATATGCTGACATGCAGCGCGGAGTATATATCCACACACACACACACACACACACACACACACACACACACACACACACACAAGTTAGTGTGCATTGTCATGACACATATGAGTGAACTAAGATGCACTACACAAACTACACACACACACACACACACATAGGTACGAACCGACATGACACAGAGTAGACTCTCTCAGAGTAGACTCACACACACACACACACACACACACACATAACATAGGACCTAAAATGCAAAACACAAATTATATACACTCACACACACACACACAGAGGTCTGGATTGACATGAAACAACGAAATAGAGTTGACACACTCTCTCTCTCACACACACACGCACACACACCGTGTGCAAAGCGTCCTCGTAGATGTTGAGCTGGTCGTCCTCTCCGTCCACAGGAAGTCGCCGTCCATCGTCCCGCTGGCGCCCGACGACTCGGACGGCGAGGAGAAGGACAGGAAGAAGCCGGCGCTTCCTCCCGACGCCGACACGTACTGCGACGCCAACGCCATAATCCCGCCTCTGACCTGGAGGAAACCCTGATACACACACACACACACACACACACACACACACACACACACACGGAAATGATCCGGCGTTCTGGAAATATGGGAGTCTGGCAGTCGCAGCTCAGAATGGAGATTTGTCCGAACGGGAAACAAGGGGCAGACAATTTTCCTGGTGTTGTTAGAATGTAAATGATGTATGTGATGTACATGAAATGAATGTAAATTCAAAATGATTTTTTTTGTGATTCTGTAATAATCAAGGGTACGTTTCATGAGAATGATTTCAATTTTTGTATTTATTTTTGCTAAATGTCAATCTTCAATTTTTTCAAATCTTTTCAATGAATGATTTAATTTTATTTTTTATTTTGTTTCACTTTCATTTGATTTATTCGGTTACTTGTTTATTTATGTGTTTGTTTTGGAATGGATTCCACATTTTAGCGTTCCATTTTTTGCATTTTTGAAAGTTTCTTATATTTTATTTATGTGTTTGTTTCTTAAATGTACAGGTATTTATTTTGTCTGTTACTTTGCCGATTCGATGATAAAACGTGTTTTTGATTTTTATTTGCTGATATGAACTGAACGTTGTTTTTCAATGTATTATTTTTAGCCCGTTATTATTTTGCCTTCTCTCCCTTTAATTTGTGCTATTGAATATTCGATACAAATGAAATGCAATTAGAATTGTATTTCAGAAAGTATTTTTGATTTAAGGTCATCAAAGCAGTGTTTTCATTTATTTCTATTTTTTTTACCAATGGACTCCAGTCATTGATTTTGTTCAAATATCGATTGGAAAAAAACCTGTAAATGATGAAAATATGACACATCTGAGCCTTATGATTGACAGCCGGCCGCTCCCTAAGCCCCGCCCCTCACCCAGGGTCAGGCCGGGATTGGCTGCCGCTCGGTAAATCGGACGAGAATGTTGGGAAAGTTTGTGCCGCCAAATGAAAAGAAAAAAAAACAAATCTAAAATCAAACGTCAATAAAGAGAGAAAGAGAAACTCTCCATATTGTTATTTGTCGTTTATGTCTGTGACGTCTTCTGGCTTTTGGAAATGACTTTTTGGATGGAAAGATTTCAGTTCAAATTGAAAATGGAAAAGGAAAAAAGGAAGAGAAAAGAAACCGAAGTGTGGGGTTTGGACGAAAAAGAAAAATGGAAGAGCAAAGAGAAGATTTATGGACGTCGCGAGAGATGATATGAAGGTAGTTGGTGTGAGAGAGAATAGGGTTGGATGGAGAAGGCTGATTGGCTGCCGCGACCCCTGAAAGGAAAAGCCGAAAGGAGAAGAAGAAGCTTATATTTATTCGTCATTTGTGCATAAAGTGATTTTCCACTTCACCATTTTTAGTTTTTTTTTTTTTTTACTGTTCAAATATGAAGAGGAGACGTGTGGTGACACAGCAACCAGCCGAGCCCACTATGGATTGCACAATGATGATGCTTACTGTGGCTAACTAGCATGCTATGAGCTGAGCCCACTATGGATTGCACAATGATGATGCTTACTGTGGCTAACTAGCATGCTATGAGCTGAGCCAACTATGGATTGCACAATGATGATGCTAACTATAGGTAACAAGCATGCTATGAGCTGAGTCCACTATGGATTGCACAATGATAATGCTTACTGTGGCTAACTAGCATGCTATGAGCCGAGCCCACTATGGATTGCACAATGATGATGCTAACTATAGGTAACAAGCATGCTATGAGCTGAGCCCACTATGGATTGCACAATGATGATGCTAACTGTGGCTAACTAGCATGCTATGAGCTGAGTCCACTATGGATTGCACAATGATAATGCTTACTGTGGCTAACTAGCATGCTATGAGCTGAGTCCACTATGGATTGCACAATGATCATGCTTACTGTGGCTAACTAGCATGCTATGAGCTGAGTCCACTATGGATTGCACAATGATAATGCTTACTGTGGCTAACTAGCATGCTATGAGCCGAGCCCACTATGGATTGCACAATGATGATGCTAACTATAGGTAACAAGCATGCTATGAGCTGAGCCCACTATGGATTGCACAATGATGATGCTAACTGTGGCTAACTAGCATGCTATGAGCTGAGCCCACTATGGATTGCACAATGATGATGCTTACTGTGGCTAACTAGCATGCTATGAGCTGAGCCAACTATGGATTGCACAATGATGATGCTAACTATAGGTAACAAGCATGCTATGAGCTGAGCCCATTATGGATTGCACAATGATGATGCTAACTGTGGCTAACTAGCATGCTATGAGCTGAGTCCACTATGGATTGCACAATGATAATGCTTACTGTGGCTAACTAGCATGCTATGAGCCGAGCCCACTATGGATTGCACAATGATGATGCTAACTATAGGTAACAAGCATGCTATGAGCTGAGCCCACTATGGATTGCACAATGATGATGCTAACTGTGGCTAACTAGCATGCTATGAGCTGAGTCCACTATGGATTGCACAATGATAATGCTTACTGTGGCTAACTAGCATGCTATGAGCCGAGCCCACTATGGATTGCACAATGATGATGCTAACTGTGGCTAACTAGCATGCTATGAGCTGAGCCCACTATGGATTGCACAATGATGATGCTAACTATGGCTAACAAGCATGCTATGAGCTGAGCCCACTATGGATTGCACAATGATGATGCTTACTGTGGCTAACTAGCATGCTATGAGCTGAGCCAACTATGGATTGCACAATGATGATGCTAACTATGGCTAACTAGCATGCTACGAGTTGAAACCACATTGCTGTCTCTGGGTGTTTTCACTATTGTTTGTTTGTTTTCAAGATATTTAACTCTTGCTTGTTTTTTTCTCGAGTACATTGTCACTATTTCTATTGTTTTCAGCGTACCTCAGAAAATTATAATATCATGATAAATTTCGTTATCTTCTGTAATGCAATTACAAAAACAAAAATGTCAAATATTATGGATTCATTACAAATCAACTGAAATATTGCAAGCCTTTTATTATTTTAATATTGCTGATTATAACTTACATCTTAAGAAAACTCAAACATCCTATCTCAAAATATTAGAATATCATGAAAAAGTAATTTTTGTTTATTTTAATTGCATTACAGAAGATAAAGAACTTTATCACAATATTCTAATTTTCTGAGACAGTCCTGTATATAGTGCTGTTTTGTTCTTGTTGTGTATTTTTCACCCTTATTATTCCTTTATGTTCTTCTCTTCTTCTTCTTTCGGCTTTTCCCGTTAGGGGTCGCCACAGCGAGTCAACTTTCTCCATCTAACCCTATTCTCTGTATCTTCCTCTCTCACACCAGCTACTTTCATATCCTCTCTCACTACGTCCATAAATCTTCTCTTTGGTCTTCCTCGAGACCTCTTGCCTGGCAGCTCCAATTCCAGCATCCGTCTACCAATATATTCACTATCTCTTCTCTGTACATGACCGAACCATCTCAGTCTGGCTTCTCTGACCTTCTCTCCAAAACATCGAACATGTGCCGTCCCTCTGATAGATTCATTCCTGATCCTATCCATCCTGGTCACTCCCAAAGAGAACCTCAACATCTTCATCTCTGCAACCTCTAGTTCTGCCTGCTGTCTTTTGGTCATTGTAACAGTTTCTAGTCCATACATCATCGCTGGTCTCACCACTGTCTTGTACACCTTTCCTTTTATTCTGGCCGATAGTCTTCTATCACATAGTACCCCTGACACTTTTCTCCACCCATTCCAACCTGCTTGGACCCGTCTCTTCACCTCTTTTCCGCACTCTCCGTTGCTCTGGACTGTTGACCCTAAGTACCTGAAATCCTCCAGCTTCTTGATCTCCATTCCCTGTAGCCTCACCGCTCCACCCGAGTTCCTCTCATTCACACACATATATTCTGTCTTGCTGCGACTAACTTTCATTCCTCTCCTTTCCAGAGCATACCTCCACCTCTCTAGATTTTCCTCTACCTGTTGTCTGCTCTCACTACAGATCACAATGTCATCCGCAAACATCATGGTCCATGGGGATTCCTGTCTAACCTCATCTGTCAGCCTATCCATCACCATTGCAAACAAGAAGGGGCTCAGTGCTGATCCCTGATGGAGTCCCACCTCCACCTTGAACTTCTCTGTTACCCCTACAGCACACCGTACCAGTGTCTCACAGCTAGCATACATGTCCTGCACCAGTCCAACATACTTCTCTGCCACTCCAGACTTCCTCATACAATACCAGAGCTCCTCTCTTGGCACCCTGTCATATGCTTTTTCTAGGTCTACAAAAACGCAGTGCAACTCCCTCTGGCCTTCTCTGTACTTTTCTATTAGCATTCTCAACGCAAATACTGCATCTGTAGTACTCTTCCTAGGCATGAAGCCATACTGCTGTTCACAAATGCTGACTTCTGCTCTCAGTCTAGTTTCCACTACTCTTTCCCATAACTTCATTGTATGGCTCATCAACTTTATCCCTCTGTAGTTGCCACAATTCTGCACATCCCCTTTATTCTTAAAAATAGGCACCATCACACTTTGTCTCCATTCTTCAGGCATCTTCTCACTCTCTAAGATCCTGTTGAATAATCTAGTCAGAAAATCTACCGCTGCCTCTCCTAGACACTTCCACACCTCCACAGGTATATCATCAGGACCAACTGCTTTTCCACTCTTCATCCTCTTCAATGCCTTCCTCACTTCACTTTTACTAATTTTTGCTACTTTGTGGTCTACAATAGTCACCTCTTCTACCCTTGCCTCTCTTTCATTTTCCACATTCATCAGTTCTTCAAAGTACTCTTTCCATCTTCCCATCACTCTTCTAGCATCTGTCAATACATTTCCCTCTCTGTCCTTTATCACCCGGACCTGTTGTACATCCTTTGCATCTTTATCTCTCTGTTTCGCCAACCTGTATAGATCATTCTCACCCTCCTTACTATCCAACCGAGCATACAAGTCATCATAAGCCCTTTGTTTTGCCTTTGCTACCTCTATCTTTACCTTTCGCCGCACCTCCCTGAACTCCTGTCTGTTCTCTTCAGTCCTCTCAGTATCCCACTTCTTCTTCGCTAACCGCTTTCTCTGTATACACTCCTGCACTTCCTCATTCCACCACCAAGTCTCCTTATCTACTTTCCTTCCAGATGACACACCAAGTACTCTTTTACCTGTCTCCCTGATAACACTAGCTGTAGTTGTCCAATCATCTGGAAGCTCACCCTGACCACCCAGACCCTTTCTCAACTCCTCCCTGAAAACCATGCAACACTCCTCCCTTTTCAGCTTCCACCATTTTGTCCTCTGCTCTGCCTTTGTCCTCTTCATCTTCCTTGTCACCAGAGTCATCCTACAAACCACCATCCTATGCTGTCTGGCTACACTCTCACCTACAACTACTTTGCAGTCACTAATCTCTTTCAGGTTACCTCGTCTATACAAGATGTAGTCTACCTGCGTGCTCCTACCTCCGCTCTTATAAGTTACCCTATGTTCCTGTTTTTTCTGGAAAAAGGTGTTCACTACAGCCATTTCCATCCTTTTTGCAAAATCTACCACCATCTGTCCCTCTGCATTCCTATCCTGGATACCAAATCTGCCCATCACTTCTTCATCCCCTCTATTGCCTTCACCGACATGTCCATTGAAGTCTGCACCAATGACCACTCTCTCATTTCTGGGAATATTCTGCATCACTTCATCTAACTCATTCCAGAACTTCTCCTTCTCTTCAGATTCACATCCCACCTGCGGGGCATAGCCACTAACAACATTGAGCATCACACCTTCGATTTCCAGTTTCAGACTCATAAGTCTATCTGACATTCTTTTCACCTCTAGGACGTTCCTAACAAACTCCTCCTTCAAGATAACTCCTACTCCATTTCTCTTCTTGTCAGTACCATAATAGTACAACTTAAAGCCTGCTCCTAAGCTTCTAGCCTTACTACCTTTCCACCTGGTCTCCTGGACACACAGTATATCCACCTTCCTTCTCTGCATCATGTCGACCAGCTCTCTACCTTTTCCTGTCATAGTCCCAACATTCAAAGTCCCTACTCTCAGTCCCAGACTCTTTCCCTTCCTCCTCTCTCTCTGCTTCCGAACACGCACTCCACCTCTTCTTCTTGTTCTTGTTCTTCGACCCACAGTAGCCCAATTTCCATTAGTACCCTGTAGGTCATCAGTACCAATGGCGGTCGTTGTTAACCCGGTCCGCGACCGATCCGGTATGGTATAGTTTTGGTTGTCTCGCATATTTGGTTTTGGCAAAAGTTTTACGCCGGATGCCCTTCCTGACGCAACCCTCTGCATTTATCCGGGCTTGGGACCGGCACAGGGAGACACTGCTCCGTGCCCCCCCAAGGCAGGCTTGGAGAGGCACGGGCCAGTGCCGCCCTGAGGCTGCATTTATTATTCCTTTATGTTGTCCATTATTATCCCTGATGTTGTTGTTGTTTGTCTTGCTATTTTATGTCTCTCTATTTATATTTATACTATATATACTTTTTTTTGACATTATAAGTGTTACATTGGTGTGAAAATGACTTTCTCCTCTGTAGATGGATGAAGTTGATCTTATATTATTCT
Organism: Fistularia commersonii; assembly: GCF_037954325.1. Lineage (NCBI taxonomy): Eukaryota > Metazoa > Chordata > Actinopteri > Syngnathiformes > Fistulariidae > Fistularia > Fistularia commersonii. Next base: position 539,022 of record NC_141287.1, read on the forward strand.
ATGTAGCAGATAATGTGCAGCAGCTGAGAGCGTTTAGTAAATGCTAATTGGTGGCGGCCTCCTATTGGTCCCTGCCAGGGCACCGGCCTTATTTTACTGGCCGTGACTCCACTTCCTGGAGACGCCAGCTGAGTCTTGTGTGGTCTGGTTTGACCGGGGAAAGCACATGTTAGGCTGGTCTTTCAGTTCGGACTCATTTGTTTGCAGTGTGCTTGTGGTCTCTGGTGAGTTAGTGTTCTCCTGGTTTGTTTGGTGTTCAGTGGAAGTGTTGCTGCAGACGTCAGTGCTTCTATAAGTTTCATATCCTTCTCCTCCCCCAGGGATCTTTGCACCTGTGCTGATGGAAGACTCTTTGGACTGGACTGAAGATTCTCTTGAAGGAGAACTTTGGGTAATGCTTTGGAGGTGAGAAATCCAAAATTGAAGATGTGATTCTCAATTTTAGTGGCTCTGTCTCATAGGTGTGTGAGTTAGATGGAGTGCAGAATGTTCCTGGAGTGCAGACTTCAATGGACATGTTTGGTGTCCAGTATAGGAATGTGGAGGGAAAGATGGTAGACTTTGCAAAAAGGATGGAAATGGCTTTGAATACATTTAATAAGGTGATTTAAGATCTCACCTTGGTAGGCTACAGCAGAAGACGGGTGGTGGAAGCTGAAAGGGCAGGAGTTGGAAAAGGCTCTGAGGTCATGGAGAGCTGCCAGGTGACTGACAGCTACAGTTCATGTGATCTGGAGACGGGAGGCGAACGCTTGGTGTGTTGAATTGGAAAGAGCAAATATTTCTTAGTCCAGGCCGGATTCCAACCTGCCCGACGGCCGGAGCAGAATTTGCCGACCCGTAACTCCGACTCGTCGGTAATAGAAATTCTGCGTCTCTAAAGACGACTGGACACAAAGTGACTGCTTGTTGGATTTGAAGGCAAGAGAAGGTTTGTAACGTTGTCCGTTTGTTTTGCAGACGTCACGAGGGTCTGTTTCATAACCGTCCACAGATGGCAAAATAATGGTAAGTGAAGTGCTAAATTGTGTTCATGACATTTAACAGCACTGACTTTACTGATGTCAGGTTCTGGCCATGGTTCTTGTGTTAATTCTAAGGTTCTTTCAGACGCTGGCCATAAATGTTGTGTTTGGGCTTGCAAGGATCCTGAGCCCCAGAAGTAGCTTGTCAACACAACCAAGGTAGTGTGTGTACTTATGTAATATTAGCAAAGTGTTTGAGCTGTCTTTTTAAATGCTTGTAGTTTTCCTGTTTTTAAAATAAAGTGTCCATGTACACCCTGAAATCAGTCACTGTTTGAAAATCTTTGTATTAGTCTATCCTTTCCTCTCTAGGGTTTGATACAGCAACTTGTGTTTTTGTCCAAAGATAAAATTCAGTGTCAATAATGCACATGGAAATAATTCTTCACTTTGAGATTTGGTCCGAATCCGAGACTGCGTTCGTATTGGCCAGGAGCGCAGTCTGCAAATGTGGCATGCAAGGTCTTCCACAATCTGACTGGTCTAAAGCTACATCAGACCAAGGAATCCTGCGGTGCCACTACCTAGTACGCCATCTGATCCAGGCCCCCCATCAGAACAGCGTTGGATTTTGTGCCCCAACAAGAAGTCAGAGTGGCAACCATTAGATGTTGATTCAGCCCTGGAAGAAACAGCAGAAGGTAGTGTGGACCAGAGGTTGAAGACAAGGAGTACGTTCAGAACAAGCTTTGCGTCAGAACGGTTTGGCGTCCAAGAACGCTGAGCCACCAAGCCTGCGACAGCACCAATTCCAAACCGACGTGAGGGATTTTTTAACTTGGGCAAGAGCTGAGGGCACTTGAGCAGCAACACAGGAAGGTGAGTGACAAGGAGAAGGAAGCCTTGGCAGACCTGAGGATTGTGGTGAGGGAGCGGCTGCTTGCCTACCGTCGGGCCTAATGGCGCAAGGAGGGGGCTTGCAAATGCAGCACCTTTGTCACGAACCCTTCTCAGCGTGGAGTGCAAGGCCTTCAAGATGGCCTCCAACAGACTTGAGATTTCTGCTGAAGTACATCTATACCTCTATGCAGAAGGGAGGAGTCCAGGGTGTATCGAGTGAACCGGCGCCGTCGTCCGCACTCAAATCAGACAAATGAGCTGCTCTTTCCATCGAGGTTCTCGGTGTTTCCTAAGGTCTTGTTGTTGCAGATTTTCAGGGGGATAGAATTTGCAGATATTAAAATAGCCAGCGTTCTCTCTGCGGGCATGCCTGTAGATGTTTGACTGTCAGGGTGCAGTTGTATGAAATGTATCCACAAGCCTCCGGGAGTCTGCAGGGCCGAGCAGGAAGACTGACTGGACCCTACCTTTGTGTGAAGGGGAAACAATCCCAACTTTTTTTTTTTTGGACCAAAATGTAAATAAGCCTTTGAGCTTTGCAGCCCAAAGGTCCAGGATTCAAGTCCGAGGTCTGGATAGACATGTGTGCCATCATTTTTAAAATGTCTGATTCTGTCAAATAAAGCCAGAACACACACAAGCATCAATCACCCATCTGGACAATTAAATGACAAGCAAACAGTCGACTCTTCTGGACTGGTGTTGTTGATGTTTTCCTTCCGATGAAGTCATAGATGTATGTGCACATTTGGATATACAAGTCTGTTTCCACATTGTAAAGGTTCTGATCCCAGACAGACAAAATATGGATGTTTTTATAAGTGCACACATTTGTGTGTGGAGAAATTATTTTTTTTTCTCCTAAGTCAGCAAAATGTTTTTCAATGCTTGTAGCTAAAGTATCCATGTGCAAAATCAGTGTCCCCTATCTGGCTCAAAACCTAAGTGCCTCACCCAGTTTTTTTTCTAAGTGTTTTTCCTCAAAGTGTAAGGTTGTATACGTGGAACCCGGAATTCTGCACCTGATCGGTTAGCTCAGTGCCTTAAGCCACTGATGCTGAATGTGGACACCACTGACCTTGCAGCCAGCGGCCCAGGGTTAAAGTCTCGCTTTGCCAAATGAATCTAAGTACAATTGATGTCGAAGATTTTTTTTTTCTAAGTGCTTTTTCCCTCCAAGTGTGACGTTATATACGACAAACCTGGATTTCTCACTGTGACCGGTTAGCGTGGTCCAGCACCGGTTAACAACAGCCCTGTCAGGTACCCAACCCGACGCAAGGCCGAACGCCAGGTTGGGTCCCAACCCTGGTACAAGGCCGATGCGGGGGAGTGTCAGGCAAAGCAAGGAGCAGGGCATGGGCAGACAGGCCGAGAGATAGGGAGGAGGGGGCCCCACTAACCACGGCCCCCCGGGGGGGACTTCGGGGCTAGAGAGAGGGGGGGATGGAAGGATGCACCGTAGAAGCCGCCCTGCTAGAGAAATTTAAAAAAAAATGGCACTTAGGTTTATAGGGGCCCAGACACACATTTGGAGGAAGATACTTTATTGATTGTTTTGTTTTTCCTATGCAAATTTCCTACAACACATAAGATCGGATCAACTTTATTTCTTTATTCCATTATAACTTTTACACTGCTGTGATAAAAGGAATTTCCCCTCTGGAGATGAATACGGTTGATCAGATCTTACTCCATGTTGCAGGAAATTGCTTCCTCATTGGGTAAGTCGGCACTTGCACTTTTTTATTAAATGAAAATGTGCTTAAATATTTTTCTGACTCCTGGTGATCTTTGCACCTGTGCTCATCTGTTTAGGGGACTGATTCTTGTGGATGGTGTTTTGTTCTTCATGGGAAGAGAACTGGAGTTCCCTTGAAGGATAACTTAAGGTGAAAAGTCAGAAACTGCAGATGTGATGCTCAGTGTTAGTGGCTCTGCTCCAGAGCTGCAGGAGTTAGATGTCAGGTTACGGCTGTGGTTAAATCAATGCATTTAATGCTAAGGTTCTTTCAGATGCCGTCCATAAATGTTTGGGCTTGTAGGCGTCCTGGCAAGGATCCTGAGCCCCAGAAGTAGCCTGTCCAACACCAGCAAGGTAGCATGTGCGATAAGTTTACTTTTGTGTAAAGTTAGCAAAGTGTTTGAGCTGTGTTTACCTGTTGTAATTTTAAATGCTTGTAGTTTTCCTGCTGTGAAAATAAAGTGTCCATGTACACCCTGAACTCAGTGTCACTTTAGTTTATCCTTTTCCTGTTACACATTTTTCTATGTTTGACTGAGTCTGACGCAGCAACTCTTTAGTGAAAAGATAATCTTCAGTGTTTCTTCTAAATATTGCACTTGGAAATCCTTCACTTTGAGATGGACTTGCAGTATTTGTCTGCATTTTGGACAAAATTAATAGTTCAACCATTCATTGACTCGTCAGAAATGACCAGGATGTGTGTTTCACGTTTTAAGCTGCGCATCGCACATGAATTGGATATGTAGCCTTTTTTCTGTGAAACTCTGCCAGGTGTCCGGCCAATCATATGATGCAATTATGCATCGAATCACGGCATTGACAGTACTTGCTCTGCCCGTACACGCTTTATAACAGTAAAAGTGTGGCGGAGTTCATTTGATGCTAACATGCTAACGCCTTATCATGGCGTCTCCTCACCAAAGTAAAAGCGATGCGGTTCTTGAACGTCTGCTCTGCAAAACATGCCGCAAAGCCAAAGTAGGGAGTGACTTTTCCAGTGGAAATTATGGACTAAATGGAAGCATTGATGGCTGCTGTGGTTGCCGTCGGATACGTCCTCTATGGAAGAGTCTGGTGAGTGACCTCCACAGAGATGTTTGACTTTGACCCGCTGTTTCTTCACTGCAACTATCTTTGTCCCAGTGAGGCTCTCAGCCTCGCCATGTTGTGACACATTGTCTGCAAACTGTTCTGGCAAAGCTGAGTTTCTTTCAGCTGAAGCTCTGTTTATTTTTTTTCTTGTAAGAAAAAGACATTTACACTTGATTCGCTGAACCGTCGGCAGAATGGAGTTGCTGAACTGGAAGTTAGCGGCGGAAGCTTTGAGTGCTAGTTCAGGGCAACTAAATTCTAAATGTGTAGCTGTGATGCCAAAGAATGCAATGGGTCTTTATGTTGATCCTTTGAGTGTTGAATGACACTAAAACTTAAAGGTGTTCAGAACCTACAGGTAAGTGCTGGGCAAGGAGACGGCTTGCAAACCCTTTTGGAGTCTCAAGGAAGCTGCTGGAAGAGAAACCCAGTGGTTGGCGCTCACCTCTGAAGGAAGACCTCAACCGCCACAAGGGATACATACAGCGGGAGAGACCAAGATCTGCAGATGTTGATCTCTGACTGGGTCGCGGTGCTGTTGTATGAAATTGTGTCCAGAGGGGCTGAGCAGGAAGACGGACTGCCTTGGCCCTACCTGGGTGTGAAGGGGAAACACCACTTGTTTTTTTTTGGACCAAAATGTAAATAAGCTTTTCTGCTTCACAGCCAGAAGGTCCAGATAGATAGAAATGCCATCATTTGTAAAACGTCTGATTCTGTCATATAACCCAGAACCCACATAAGCATCAATCACCTGTCGGACAATTTATTGACCCTCAACTCTTCAAGACTGGTGTTCTGTCAAGTTGATCTTTTCCTTTCCATGACTTCAGAGAGATTCCTGGATATACAAGTCTGTATCCACATTGTGGAGAAGGTTCCGTTCCCAGACCGACAAAATACGGTTGTCGGTATGTTTTTATGCATGCGAAGAAATGACATTTAGTGATTATTTTTCCCTCTTAAGTGTTTTGTGTAAAGTTAACAAAATAAATATGTTTTAATGCTCAAGTAAAATAAAGTTTCCATGTGCAAAATCACTGGTGGCCGATGTGGCTCAAAACCTAAGTGCTTCATCCATTTTAAGTATTTTTCTCTAAGTGTAAGGTTAGACACTTGCAACCTGGATTTCTGCACCTGACCGGAAAGCTCAGTGTCTCACTGACATTTGGTGATCCCCCCCTCCTAAGTGTTTTCTGAATCAAAACCCAAGTCCTTTTGCCTATATACTTTCTAGCTGACACACCATGCTCTGCATCTTGCCTAAGATTTTTAAATGTCTAAGTGTAGGCTTGTATACCTGCAACCCGGAATAATTGACCTGACCGGTTAGCTCGGTGCAATAAGCTGCCGACGCTGCAAGTCGATACTGCTGGTTCGAGTCCAGTGCTGGCCAACAACCTTGTTGGGTCCCAAACCCCGATGAGAACCTAATCCAGTTCCAGCATCTCATTTGGGCGGAGCTCAGAGATGGAGTAGTGGGTTCAGGTCTCGCTTTGCCAAATGTATCTAAGTACAATTTTTTGCCTTAAGCCACTGACGCTGTATGTGGATACGGCTAGTTCGAGTCCAGCACCGGTTAAAAACAGCGTCAAAAACTTGCGTCGGGTACCCAACCCGACGCAAGGCCGAATGCCAGGTCGGGTCCCAACCCCGATACAAGGCCGACGCGGGGGAGTGTCAGGCAAAGCAAGGAGCAGGGCGAGAGTCAGACAGGCCGAGAGGTAGGTAGGAGGGGGCCCCACTAACCACGGCCCCCCGGGGGGACTTTGGCGGTAGAGAGGGGGGGGGGGATTTCTCTAGCCGCCCTGCTAGAGAAATTAAAAAAAACTAAAAAGTGCAATTTGACTTAGGGTTTTTCCACATAGGGGCCCCGGACACACATTTGGCTGGATACTTTATTGAATTTGAGGAAAAGAGAGCAAGACAAAATGTAAAAAAAAAAAAATATACAGAGACAAAAATTTAGACAAGAAAATAAAATTTAAAAAAAAAATAGAAAAAAAGAACAGGAGAAAAAATTAAAAGATGCAAAATAAGAAAAAAAATTAAAGTTAAAAAAAGGACAAGAAAAAATAAAGACAAAATAAAAAAACAATTAGAGTTACAATAGAAAAAAAATCCAAAACATGTTTAAAAACACAACCATTTACAATTAGGAAAAACATACAGCAACAGGATTTGCTCACTTTACACCAAACTATCCAGACTGCAGACACTACCTTGGCTCTCTTACAGACGCTACTTCTGGGGTTCAACACACCTACAAGCACAAACACAACATTTAGGCATGCAGTGTCAAACAACACCTTACAATTGAACACATAACATTGATTTGCACACATACAGAGAAACACTGCTCAGCTCCCACCTGCTCCCAATTACCTGCTACATATAATCTATGACAATATTCCTTTTTCACACCAGTGTAGTAGTTATCTCAAAATATAAAAAAGTATATATATATATATAAATATAAAGGTAGCAAGACATCCACAAATAAATAGACAACAGATACTACAACAACAACAACAACAACATTAGGGATAATAATGGACGTCTTCAACCCTACTCATCTCACTCAGCCCCAAACCCCCCCAAAAAAGATGAACAATGTAATAAATAAATGTATGTATGTATTTGGTTGTGAGATGATTATTTGGTTGAGCGGTCACTTCTGACTTACGACTGCTGGTACTTTGTATCTTCGGTGACTGAATTGCACTTCTTGTAAGTCCCTTTGGTTAAAAGCGTCTGCCACATGACTGGAATGGAAGGTAATGACAACACACTATATGGCCATACCATATCATACCGGATCGGTCGAGGACCGGGTTAACAACGACCGGCAGTGGTACTAATGATCTACAGGGTCTTCTTCTTCTTCTTTTGGCAAATCAACTTTCTCCATCTAATCCTATTCTCTGTATCCTCCTCTCACACCAACTACCTTCATATCTTCTCTCACTACCTCAATAAATCTTCTCTTTGGTCTTCCTCCAGACCTCTTGCCTGTCAGCTCCAATTCCATCATCCGTCTACCAATATATTCTCTATCCCTCCTCTGTCCATGACCCAACCATCTCAGTCTGGCTTCTTTGACCTTCTCTCCAAAACATCTAACATGCGATGTTCCTCTGATGGACTCATTCCTGATCCTCTCCACCCTGGTCACTCCCAAAGAGAACCTCAACATCTTCATCTCTGCAACCTCTAGTTCTGCTTGCTGTCTTTTGGTCATTGTAATAGTTTCTAGTCCATATATCATCGCTGGTCTCACCACTGTCTTGTACACCTTTCCTTTTATTCTGGCTGATGTTCTTCTATCACATAGTAACCCTGACACTTTTCTCCACCCATTCCAACCTGCTTGGTTCCGTCTCTTCACCTCTTTTCCACACTCTCCGTTGCTCTGGACTGTTGACCCTAAGTACCTGAAATCCTCCAGCTTCTTGATCTCCACTCCCTGTAGCCTCACCGTTCCACCCGAGTTCCTCTCATTCACACACATGTATTCTGTCTTGCGGCAACTAACTTTCATTCCTCTCCTTTCCAGAGCATACCTCCACCTCTCTAGATTTTCCTCTACCTGTTCTCTGCTCTCGCTACAGATCACAATGTCATCCGCAAACATCATGGTCCATGGGGATTCCTGTCTAACCTCATCTATCAGCCTATCCATCACCATTGCGAACAAGAAGGGGCTTAGAGCTGATCCCTGATGGAGTCCCACCTCCACCTTGAACTTCTCTGTTACCCCTACAGCATACCGTACCAGTGTCTCACAGCTAGCATACATGTCCTGCACCAGTTTAACACGACTCTGCCACTCCAGACTTCCTCATTCTACACCAGATCTCCTCTCTTGGTACCCTGTCATATGCTTTTTCTAAGTCTATAAAAACACAATGCAGCTCCCTCTGACCTTCTCTGTACTTCTCTATTAGCATTCTCGACGCAAATACTGCATCTTGGAGAGGCTTGGAGAGACACGGACCAGTGCCGCCCTGAGGCTGCATTATTCTCCGAAAATACAATGGTGTAGGAAAATTATCTGACACTTTGTTCAAACGACTGGTGGAAAATGAAGATTGTGCATCTTTAAAATGTGGCTCCAAGTTTTCCTGCCTGTTAGTGAAGTGTTTGTGTGAGAGTCAGAGAACCGTGTCTTTACACTCAGAGGTTTTTGTACGACGGCTCAATGAGTTTGTGTCACTGTGGTCCACGTTTGGCGGTGGAACCAGACTGGATGTGGGAGGTGAGTGAAATCTTTGACTTTGTTGATGTTACTCCAGACTTTTTTTGAGTTTTCCTGTGAAAAAAGTTGGGTCTCCAGTGAGATCAGGTCGATTTGAGCTGAAGGAAAAAGTGGACGGAGGCTTTCAGGTGGAAGAGTGGGGATAGAAGCAGTAAGACGTAGAAGAAGAGCCTGAATCCTGGCTGATATTAGACTCTGATCTTCAGGCTGGTAGGTTGAGTTTGTGCCGATAAAGTCCGAGAGTCGTCTCTCTCTCCGGTCGGACGGGTTTGTCGGGCGCCTCCATCACTTTGTGTCGCTGTGGTGGACTTTTGGTGGAGGAACCAGACTGTCAAAGCCACACTGAAGCTGCTGAAGTGAAATGAGGTTCTCAAACGTGTGAAGTCGTGGCTGTTTTTCTGCAGAATTTCTGTGAAGACGCCGTCGCAGAGAGGGCAGATTAAGGCGAGTGTTTGAACATGTGCTGAACTGCTTTATCAGCTTGGATACTGATGGAAATGTGGTTGGAAAGAAGTCAAGTCTTTCATAGACGATTGAAATCCTCGTGAAGACGGACTGATGGTCGTCTCTGCACGTCCGATTTCTTTTTAATGTTTTTCATACTTTGGAGGGATTTGATAGAAGGTCGTGTCAAACTGTTTCTGCTCAATCTGCCCGTTTGCAGACTTTCAGTCGATTTGCATGAGAGGCTTCTTGCAGGGAAGTGAAACACTGTGTGAGTGAGTGAGTGACTGGTGGAGCAGAACAACATCTGACAGGAACTCCTTAAGAGGAGATGGTCTCTAAAACAGGAAAGAGGTTTGATTGACAGCTGGAACAGAGTCAGACGTCAGATCATGATAGCATTTTTAAGCTTCAAGCACTTCCGGGTCGCAAGTATCACCCTCATCTCCTCGGCCGCGGAGTGCCGATCGAAAGTTGTCGAGGTCCCGCTCTAACCTGCCCACCTTCTTCTAGGTGATGTTGTCCGTCCCACCCTGACGGTACTGCCCCCGTCCAGCGAGGAGCTGGAGGACGGCGACGCCACTGTCACCTGTCTGGCCGACAACGGCTTCCCCTCAGACTGGAGTCTGGCCTGGAAGGTGAACGGAGGAAGCAGCGGCAACTGGGAGCAGACCGAGAGCCGTGGGCCGCCGGGGAAGGACGGCCGCTACAGCTGGAGCAGCACCCTGAGGCTCTCTGCAGACCAGTGGACCAAGGTGGACTCTGTGACCTGTGAGGCCACCAAGAGCTCCCAGACTCCACTCAGTGAGACACTGACCACAGCCCAGTGTCTCCAGTCCTGACCCCTCTCTCTGCTCGGACCTCCACACCTATTTCTCTTGGCTACTCTTTGCCCTCCTCTGTCCCATCACATGTTGATTTCCTTTGATTCAAGACAATAAACACCTTCTCATCAAATCTACACTTGTTGTTGTCTCTCACTTCGAGTGTTTCTGGAATTTTTTGCGTTGATTGACCAAAGACACAGGCAGAAGAGAGTCAAGAGTGGAGGTAGTAGTTGTTTGGGGTTCTTAGTCAACAGAAGGTGACCTACTGGCAACTGGGTGAGTCTGAGGCTGCTGCCTTGATATTGGTCATGATTGCTGGCCATCAGGTAGAGGTGAGTGCAATCAGGTGAGGACAGGTGTGCAGCTTGAGCAAGAAGACAAAGTACAGTGTCGTCATGGACCAAAGGTGTGTACAAGTCAAAATGTTTCTTTTGTGTCTTTTCGTTTCTCCTCAGTCACAGTGAGTATGAAGATAGTTTGTACATTTCAGCAGATACTTTGGTCACAGGATTTAGGACAGGGGTGCCCTTTACGTCGATCGCGATCGACCGGTCGATCGCAAAGGCATTGTGGGTCGATGGCACGGCATTGAAAAAAAAAGTTGGCGCCGGCTTATCATGAGTTCTCACAATGACATCTGACCTGACCTTTCTCTGACTCATGCTTCATTGCGCATGCGCATATAATTACGCTAAGTGCAGCAAAACTCTAACAAGTTAGCGAGTAAGAATGGGGATTAAATGTGTGGAAAAGCTGGACCAAGTAAAACACCGAAAACCTACCACTACCATACGTAGTGGGAGGAGGACTTCTTTTTCACAATGTCATTTTTGAAGTGCGTTTGCCTCATCTGTCAGTCTACAATTGCTGTACCGATGAAGGGAAAATTGGAGCGCCACTTTCGGACTGCTCAGAAAAACTATGACACCGAGTTCCCTCCGAAAAGCGAGCTGAGAAGGAGAAAGTTGAAGGAACTAAAATCCCAGCTCATTTTTCGCACAGCTAAGGGCAAAGCATCGTTCCGGGTGAGTCACTTCATCGTTAAAAACAAGAAATCCTTCCAGGACGGAGAGATGGTAAAAGAAGCATTCGTTGAAGCGGCCGACTCGTTGTTCGGAGACTTTAAAAACAAACCAGAAATACTAGCTTCGATCAAAGCTCTCCGGCTATCAAGAAGTCCAGTAACCCGGCGCAGTGAAGGCATGGCCGAGGATTTGACCCAGCAACTTTGGAAGGACATCGCAGATCGTGAGTGTTTCTCACTGCAGATGGACGAGTCTACGGACGTGAGTGACACAGCACAATTGTGCATTTTTATTCGGACGGTGTTTACTGACATGACTGCAAAAGAGGAGCTGTTAACAGTACTGCCCATGAAAGAAGACACGCCAGGAGAGGACATATTTCAGTCTTTCAAAAACTTTATGGAGAAAACCCAGCTCCCAGTCTGCAAATTGGTGTCCATCACCACGGATGGCGCACCCGCCATGGTTGGCTGCTAGAATGGATTTATCGCCAAGTGCAGGGAGGATGATGATTTTCCGGACTTCCTCGATCACCACTGTATTATTCACCGACAAGCATTATAACATGAAAGAGATAATGGATGTGGCAACAAAGATGGCCTGTTCTATTCGGACCAGATCTCTTCAAAGACGGCTGTTCCGTGCACATCTGGAGAAAGCTGAGTGCGACCACTCAGAGTTGTTGTTGCACACCGACGTGAGATGGCTGAGTCGGGGGAAATTCCTGCAAAGATTTCCAGAGCTGTTGCCGGAGATGGAGGAGTTTTTCCGTGAAGGTAAACATGCAGATTATAGGCAACTAAATGACCATCAGTGGCCACTGGACTTGGCATTTTGAACCGATCTGACCAACACGCTGAATGACCTTAATCGAGAGCTGCAAGGAAAGGACAAAACTGTGATCAATATGATCAGCTCAGTTAATGCTTTCAAAGGCAAAATGCAACATCTCTCCTCGAAGCTCCAGCGCCATGATTCGGCAAACTTCCAGAACTTCCAGAACCAACGTCCAGAGCTGGAGACACAAGAGCAGTCATGTGCGCAGCTTGACAGTGCACGCTACATAAAGCAAATTGACACTTGTTCGACAGACGCTTTCAAGACTTTGCTGCACTCGAGCCGGTCGCTACATTCATGTGCTACCCTTTCCAGGAAGATGCTGAGGTTGTTTCACTGGCATCAAAAGTTGCAACCCTGTTTGCCCTGAACTCTTCTGGAGTGGAGGATGACATTCTGACACTTCAAGTCGACATTCAGCTGAAGGCAAGAGCTCATGGACAATTCTGGAACCTACTCACAGAGAACAAGTACCCCAACATCAGAAAATGTGCTACCTTCTTGACTGCATTATTTGGCTCCACTTATTTATGTGAGTCAGCTTTTTCCCACATGAAGATCATGAAGTCAAAGTACCGTTCCACAATGACTGATGAACATCTGGAAATCTGCTTGAGGCTGGCTATCAGCAGTTACTGTCCGGACTATGCAACCCTGGCTAATTCCATTCAGTGCAAGTCATCTGAGTAAGGTAATGACAAAAAACATGTACAGAGTTGTATTGTGCAATATAGGTTGATGCAGTAATGCAAGGCATATAGTGTACATATAAACAATGATTCTCAATATATTTAGAAATAATGTGTTTTGCATTTTGAGTGGGCGGTAGATCATTTTGACTCGGTCATGTCATAAGTAGCTGTCAGGTTGAAAAAGTGTGGGCACCCCTGGTTTAGGAGGTCAGTGTCACATTTGCTCAACCAGCAGAGAGGTGTCCTAAAAGGATCCATGTCAGGACCACTATCTGCCACCTTTTGTCACCAGTAGAATAAATGGTGTTCAGTCACCTCAGTAAAGAGGAACCCTTTTGGCAGATCTGCGTCATAGGACATCAGTGCCGGATGACTTTCGATGGCCTTTCTGCTCCACCTGCTTTAAGGGACTTCTCATAAACATCTTCCAGCTATCTCTTCTTCTGATGACACACTGCTTGACCAGAGAGTATTCTGAAGATCACTGTGTTTCAGATAGTTACAAACCCTTGCTGCTAGATGTACTCTCTCTTTCTTATCGTCCTTCAGGCCTGGTTCTCCACCTCTTTCTGCTCCTCCATCTTCTCTAAAGAGTATCAAAGAAAGATATTGAGCGTCTTTATTGGACTTTTGTTAATGGGAGCTCTCTGATGTTGGATTGCTGACAAAAGGACATTTGTGGATGAATGTAATGAAATCATTTCATGAGGGAGTCTTGTTTTACAAAGAATGACAGATGTCACACAACTTGTGGTGAGCAGAGACCCGACACTGGTCCTCAGTGAAGTGTGTCAGTCTCTGCAGCAGCAGACACTTCACTTTCACTTCAGTCTGACTGAGGGGGTTTTTGTACGACGCTTTTTCACTGTGTGAACGTCCACTGACTATTGATGATATGTAAACTCTGACAGTAATAAACTGCTGCATCTTCAGTCTGGACTCCTCTGATGGTCAGCGTGAAGTCAGAGTTTGATCCACTGCCTGAAAAACGATCTGGAATTCCTGATGCTCGACTTGTAGCCCCGTAAATGAGGAGTTTAGGAACTTGTCCTTCTTTCTGTTGGTACCAGGCCAGATGGTTCCCACCGTGAACGTTCTGACTGGTCCTACAGGAGATGGACACGGGGTCTCCTGGAGCAGAGCTCTTTGCTGCAGGCTGAGTCACCGTGAACTGACATCTGGACTCTGAGGATACAGACACACAAAGTGAAAGAGACTCCACGGCTTTGCGGGCTTCATCTCACACATAGTGATGTTGAGAGAGGAGAGGAGGTGGACTCTCTGGACTTTACCTGTGAAGCAGCAGCAGAGGAGAGTCCAGATGAGGACGCAGACCCGCGTCATGTTTGTGATGAGGAGGATTTGTGATGAAGGACGGCTGTCAGTCATCCAGGGTCCAAGTGTCAGGACTATAAAGAGTCCCAGAGCACTGGAGCATGGAGCTGCTGATGCAAAGTGTCTGTATGGAAATCAACGCCTGACTCCTGCCAGCACTTTCAGGGAGGTCTCATCCATGCAGATGGTTGTTTTTTCATGCTTCTTTTTCTTTCTCCTTTTGTTTTTTTATTTAACCTTTATTTAACCAGGAAAAAAAGTCCCGTTGAGATTAAAAACCTCTTTTACAAGGGAGTCCTGGCCAAGAGGCAGCAGTAAGTTACAGACAGAACAACATTACAAACAGTTCAAAGAAGGAATTACATTTTGACAAGTTGACCTCTAGTGTTCTCAGTTTGGTTTTAAAAGCACTTAGTGAGATAAAATAAGGGAGTTTCCAGTCTTTTTGAAGTCTGTTCCATACAGTGGGGGCAGCACAGGCAAAAGCCCTTTTCCTTCGTTCTGTGCTTGCAAAAGGGACATAAAGCAACAGTCGATCATGTGATCGCAGCAGGTGAGAATCAACAGTCCGCCTTGTGACTCAGTCACAGATGTACGAGGGCAGCAGCCCGAGCACGGCCTTATAAATAAAAGTGTACCAATGCCCCGACCTCCCAGTGCACAAAGAAGGCCATCCAACATGGGAATATAGTTCACAATGATGTGTTAACCATCTACAATTTGTTATGAACCTCAGCGAGGCGTGATACACGGTGTCGACTTTTTGAAGACTTTGAGCAGAGGCGTTCATGTACAGCAGATCACCGTCATCTAAAATAGCTAAAAAAGTTGCTTCTTAACATTAGAGGAGAAACACACCTTGTTTTGAAAAAGAAAACCCAGTTTCAATTTAAGTTTTTTCACAAGACAGTCAATATGGGGCTTGAAAGAGTTATCAAGCAAAACCCCGAGGTATTTCTATTCATGCACCCGCTCAATGACACTTCCCTTGAAAGTTGACACCACGGGAAGATCTGTAGGGACCTTCTTGCTTTTTGGAAAGATCATGAGGTTTGTTTTGTCAGCATTTAGAATCAGTTTTAGCTGCACTAGTGCGAGCTGAATCACATCAAAAGTTTTCTGCGCAGATTCAATTGCTTTCACAGGGGTGGATCCAAAGCAGTAGATGATTGTGTCATCAGCATAAAGATGAACATTGGCATCTGACAGATTTTTTCCTAGTTCATTAATGTACAAAATGAACAAGAGGGGTCCTAATATTGAACCCTGTGGCACCCCCTTTTGGACACTCAAAGAGTCAGAAACCAGACCATCACATTTAACGCACTGAGTTCTGTCACTCAAGTAATTTCTAAACCAAGAAAGTACAGAGCGACAAAATCCAAAACTGCTGATCCGATGCATTAAAACAGCATGATCTACAGTATCAAAAGCTGTCGACAAATCAATAAAAAGCCAGGCACAATATTGCTTCTTATCAAGAGCAGAATGTATGTCATTGACCACCTTTGTGGCTGCTGTGATGGTACAATGTTTTTTCCTGAAACCTGATTGCAAATTTGAAAGAAGTTCACTAGAAAAACTTTTAGCTGATCACAAACAAGGGGTTCAATAATTTTTGATAAGACACACAAATTGGATATTGGTCTGGATATTGGATATTGGTCTCACCTCCGCTTAGTAAAGGAGTAACAAAAGCCGATTTCCAAATGGCTGGCATTTCACCACTTTGGTTGGAGAGATTGAAGAGGACTGTAAGGGGCTGTGCTCCAAAATCTGCTGCTATTTGCAGTAAATAAGACTCTATCATATCTGGACCAGAGGGTTTTTCTATGATCTAAAGTTTTGAGTACTTTATGCACTTGCTGCACGGTAAAAGGAATAAAATTGAAGGTATCCCCAGAAAACAATTGAGGATCTGTGCAGGAGTTTACAGAAGCTGCACCTTTTTGATCAAACAAAGATCTGCACAAGATAAAATGTTTGTTAAAGCAATTTAACATTTCAGCTTTTGCATGGACCAGGACCGAGTCCTTCAGAACAAATTTTGGAAGGGTCTGTGCAGACTTAATTACTGATAAAGACTTTATCACCTTCCAAAATTTGTATGGATTATTGAGATTGTCAGTTGTGACGGATAAGTAATATTCCGATTTGGCCTTTTTGATAAGTGCATTTATTTCTTAGTTGGCTGAAAACAATCCACTCGGCTGCAGCATCACTTCTCCTAGCTTTGGCCCATGCCAAGTTGCGCTGATGGATCATGTCTGACAACTCTGGAGAAAACCAGGGATTTTCACGTCCTTTCACTCTAAATTTCCTGATCGGAGCATGCTTGTTCACAATACTCATAAAAGTTTCCTTAAAGAAAGTCAAAGCAAGCTCGACATCCGGGAGCTTGTTCACTGAATTGTTTAAAGTTTCTCTTGTGGCAGTGGTGGGTTGTCAGGGCCTGCAAGGCCTTCTCTGCTGGCCTAAAGAATATCTGAATCACAAAGGTTAATAATATTTTGTCCATTAATACTTATGAAATAATTCCAACTGGTCTGTTCACTTCCTTTCACAGCTTTTCTTCTGGTTGTGCCGCTTCCAGACATGCATTTTCATATAAAAGCATTTAACCAATCACATTTCAGCCATCATCTGTTGCCAGGCAGGGTCAAAGTCAAAGGAGTCTGGCTGGGTGGGGGGTGGGGTGGGGGTGGGGGGGGTTAGTTCTGCAAGCCCTTTACAGAAAAAACGAGTGTTGATGACGCGGCTGCTTCAACCAATCAGATTTTGAGTTGGCAACATCAAAGCCTTCTAGCAGGCTACAGCAACGTCAGCGTACTCACGCCCTCTGATTGGATAGTCAGAGAGTACTAGCCAGCTGCGAACAGAAATATAGTTGTGTTTGTTTAATATCGTTTTTTTCAGCCCACAATGGCTACAGGAGAAGAAACGGATTTAGTTACCAATATATTGTTCAAGCGATTTTCGTTTTGAAGAAAAGCTCGACATAGTAAAGAAAGGTCAGGCAACTCCTAAGCTAGTGAACCTGTCTCAACCAGGAAAAGGATTTGTCCGACATTTTCAAGCCACAAACTACGACCGGTACCCCTGGCTCACAGGCTCCGAGGTTCACTGCAAATTGTATTGCAGGGAGCGTTTGGAACCGAAGCGCACGGATAATCTGTACGACGGAATAATTGAACTCTTTTTGAGGAAAGAAAGGAGGATGGATTTTGTCTACAAATGATCAGAATTTCTGGTGAGTAAAATGCTGCTATTTTCCTAAATAATACTGCAAGTTTATGAGGTTATTATTGGTGCTTTTTATGTGTTTAGGCTGTTTGATATAAAGGCATTTATTGTGGCTACTTTTCGTTTGTGTGGCTCCCGTCATGCGACTCTCTTTACACCGCATTTCTGCATAATAAGTATGTTTTTTTTTTTTATAACCATAAACTAATTATGGGGGGTGGATTGATTCGGAGCACTACTGAAGGTCTAGGTGTAAAATGCACGGGCCGCCACTGTCTTGTGGATAACGAGCGGATTACTTTTGGGGATTTTAGTGTCCCAGCAAGCAGCAACAGCGCAGTGATCACTCATATCATTGCAGAAAACTCCCAGAGCTGAGAATTTATGAGGAACATTTGAAAGGATTAAATCAAGTCAAGTGGATTTATCAGGACTTCTAATATTTGGCCGAGTACATAGATTGACCGATTGACTTAGATTATTTGAGTCACAGAAGCATTTAAACTCATCCGAAACTGAGGTTAACCAGTCCCAATTTAAGTCCCTGGACAGCAAGAGTTCGTTAGACTTAAGCCTAGATAAAAGATGTCTTAATGTTGACAAAGCTTCCTTTTTGGCAGAGGGAGGCCGATAGCAACCAACAACCGTTGGGTAAACGCAGGGATTTTGCAATTTCTATATTTAAAGCCAAAAACTCCAACTGACAGCTGGATTCAGATAGAAGAACTACAACAACAAATCTTGAGTCCACCGTAAAATAGTCTTTAAATCAGATTTGTCAGAAAAGAATATGCAAACATAGATATAGATACCAAGGAACAAGATGGTGTATAACATAACAACAACAGACATACAAAATCTTAACATCTGAGAAGAAAAAAGAAAGTCCTTGTGCAGAGAATGGTGATAGAAACAGCAGGTGTACAGTAGGGATGAGGATCCTGAAAGAGACATGATGAGCAAGGTGTCCTGGAGAATGTGTAGATATCAATATTGCACGGATAACAGTGCTCAGTAGAGGTGGAGGGAGTGCTCATGGAGGTCGTGAGCCGGTGCAACAAAGAGTGTTTTGAGAAGTTTGTGAGCAGCATCTGCGCTGAGCTTTATGTGCTTGTTGCATTGAACAGTCTGACGGCCAATGGGATGAAGGACCTGCAGTGGCGTTCCTTCTTGCAGCCAGGATGCAACAGTCTTTGGCCGAAGGAGCTGCTTGGATCCCTGCAGGGTCATGCAGAGGCTGAGAGGAGGCTGTTGTCAGTCCTCCCACTCTTAGACTTATTGGAAAGAGTTCCCTGTTGACAGTCGCCGCTAAAATGGTTCAGTGCTGAACATGTGCAGAGGTGTATCCCAGGGTTCCCTCTATAAATTCACAGAATCAAGTCCAAAAGCTCCCAATTTTACCCTTGTATGCTGATAACACTGTCATTTCCTGCTGTGTCTCATATTATTTCATGCATAAATGTATTGATCTTGTCATTGTTCCCAATAGTGTGATGGATCACTGTTTCGTTAGAACTGCTCCACACGTGTCTTGGATGTAGAATTAAAGTCAGTATGTTTCCAATGTCATATTTAAATTGTGATTGTTTCATGTTGTTTGTGTTTGTCTTCCTTTGCTTTCCCTTGTGATTCATCAGTCCTGCTCAGTCCAACCCTGTTCCTCATGTCTTGACCAATCAGCTCCCTGCCTGCTCACCTGTCTCTTGTTGTATCCCGTCAGTGTCGTATCTTTGCGACTTTCGTCCCAGACAACTTGTAGTTTAAACACCAGGAAAGTCTTTGGTGTGAAGATCAGGTATTTTCTTTCATTTCAGGATTGGACTCTGAAGGAGGCTCACTGAACTCTCTCCTGAGTAGAAAAGAAATCATTTGAATTTATTTCTATAAATAACTAGAATGCTACAATCCAGAATGTTGTTGCGGCTGCATCGGTTCCTCTTTAGCTGAGGGAGGTTTTTGTACGACGTTGTATCACTGTGTGAACGGGTGGCTGTTACCCTGCTGACAATAATAAACTCCTGCATCTTCATTCTGGACTCTGCTGATGGTCAGAGTGAAGTCAGTCCCAGACTGACTCCCACTAAAACGATCAGACACTCCAGAGAAACGGCTCGAGGCATCATAAATAAGAAGCTTTGGAGCTTCTCCATGTTTCTGGAGGTACCACTGAAAATTATCGCTAACTCCTGTACTTGCTTTACATCTCATGGAGACGGTCTCTCCTGGAGCAGCAGACGGAGGTCCAGACTGAGTCAGGATAACCTCCCCGGATGAACCTGCAAAACAAGTCGGCGGAAGATTTTAGGAGACAAATTGAAGGACTTGGCAACAGAGGAAAACCATTTCTCCAGGGTGGATGCTGCTCGTTTGGGTGTTCCTGCTTGGCATCAGAACTTGATGGCGGTGAACCTGGAGCAACGTCTCCGGAGGAGAGTCTCACCCTGGACAAGGAGCCCCAGGGTGGTCAGCTGGAGGATCAGTGACTTCATCATGGTGCTGCCAGTGTGTCGGTGCTTCTGAAAGGTCTGGAGCTCTTAACAGCTGGGAGCGGAGGGGCAGGACATGTACGCAAACACAGAGACGGTCAGCTGGAGCTGTCCTCAACATGTCCTGCTGTGTCCTCCTCACTGCTCCACACATACGCATTTGCCAGTTTCAAAGGTCTGAAGCTCAAGATGTTTGACTGTCACCGTGCATTTATTGAAGTGAATCTTCCTGCTGCTCAGAGAGTTCATTTTTGCACAACACCCTGTCGCTTTCTTGGATCCTGGAAAACAGCTCCCTTATCAATATTCTTTGTCCACTGCTGTGACTGACTGTGGATCAATATGTCTCAGTCCAGTCACTTCTGAAGCCACAGAAGAACTGATAACCAATCGACGGCGCAATTCGATGGCCTTTCTGCTCCACCTGCTTTAAGGGACTTCTCATAAACATCTTCCAGCTATCTCCTCTTCTGATGACACACTGCTTGACCAGAGAGTATTCTGAAGATCGCTGTGTTTCTGATAGTTACAAACCCTTGCTGCTAGATGTACTCTCTCTTTCTTATCCTCCTTCAGGCCTGGTTCTCCACCTCTTTCGGCTCAATAGCCTCCATCTGTTCTAAAGAGTTGCAAAGAAAGACATTGAGCGTCTTTATTGGACTTTTGTTGATGGGAGCTCTCTGATGTTGGATTGCTGACAAAAGGACATTTGTGGATGAATGTAATGAAATCATTTCATGAGGGAGTCTTGTTTTACAAAGAATGACAGATGTCACACAACTTGTGGTGAGCAGAGACCCGACACTGGTCCTCAGTGAAGTGTGTCAGTCTCTGCAGCAGCAGACACTTCACTTTCACTTCAGTCTGACTGAGGGGGTTTTTGTACGACGCTTTTTCACTGTGTGAACGTCCACTGACTGTTGATGTA
The DNA here is from genome assembly GCF_037954325.1 of Fistularia commersonii. Classification (NCBI taxonomy): domain Eukaryota; kingdom Metazoa; phylum Chordata; class Actinopteri; order Syngnathiformes; family Fistulariidae; genus Fistularia; species Fistularia commersonii. The sequence continues at coordinate 559,801 of NC_141287.1, forward strand.
ATGTAAACTCTGACAGTAATAAACTGCTGCATCTTCAGTCTGGACTCCTCTGATGGTCAGAGTGAAGTCAGAGTTTGATCCACTGCCTGAAAAACGATCTGGAATTCCTGATGCTCGAGTTGTAGCATAATAGATGAGGAGTTTAGGAGCTTGTCCTTCTTTCTGTTGGTACCAGGCTAGATGGTTCCCGTTGCTATTAGAGTACACATTCTGACTGGTCCTACAGGAGATGGAGACGGGGTCTCCTGGAGCAGAGCTCTTTGCTGCAGGCTGAGTCAGTGTGACCTGACCTCTGGACTCTGAGGATACAGACACACAAAGTGAAAGAGACTCCACGGCTTTGCAGGCTTCATCTCACACATAGTGATGTTGAGAGAGGAGAGGAGGTGGACTCTCTGGACTTTACCTGTGAAGCAGCAGCAGAGGAGAGTCCAGATGAGGACGGAGACCCGCGTCATGTTTGTGATGAGGAGGATTTGTGATGAAGGACGGCTGTCAGTCATCCAGGGTCCAAATGTCAAGACTATAAAGAGTCCCAGAGCACTGGAGCATGGAGCTGCTGATGCAAAGTGTCTCTATGGAAATCAACGCCTGACTCCAGCCAGCACTTTCAGGGAGGTCTCATCCATGCAGATGGTTGGTTTTTTCTCCGTTTCTTGATCAAATCTCAACCAGAATGTAAAGTGTCTTTTGATTCTCTTTTTGAATAGACACATAAGGTTTGGTTGTGCTTTTAGTCTTCAGTCACAGACCACAGAAGGTGGAGACGACTTTAACCCCTTAGTCCAGCTTGTTCAGGTGAAGACCCAGGTATCTGCACTCCTCTACCATCTCCATGTCAACAACTTGTATGTCCACCGGTGCTGCTGGGACAATCAGCATCTCCGTCGTCTTACTAGCATTGATTTTCAGTGTTGCTGTTGTGGATTTTGTGGTGGTTGTTTGTTTCCCCTCCAGGCTGCAAAAAGAATCGCCCTTCACGGGGACAATAAAACATATTCCTGAAGCAGAAGGTTCTGAGACGGTGTAGATCAGAGTTTCCAGACAAGCTGAGGGGTGTCC